>NC_052500.1:63410093-63552469 GCF_016617805.1 Bactrocera tryoni | reverse complement strand
TATGTGAACAAAACTATAATACTCTCCTTAGCAACTTTGTTGCGAGAGTATAAAAATCATTTTAAGTTGTATTTAAGGGAGCTGCGGTAATTTGTGGACCGATTTCACCTATTTTCGGCACCAAACATATGTATATCCAACATTAAACGTTTTCTTAACTTTAATAAGATATCTCACATATGGAATAATATGCTAATATGTGCGGACCTCTATTGTCAACAATTGGTTCGACTGAATGAAGCAGTCGCTCAGCAACAACCAGCTTTTGCCAGTAGGAGATGAATTGTGTGCCAACAGCGCAAAGTCAGGCCATATAAGTATATGGATATTTTTTGGGAGCTTCTTATGCCTCTACCATGCATCTGGACCTGGCCCCAAGTGAACTTACTACCTGTTCCTTTCTTTTGTGGGTGTATTATTTTCGTATTATTTTTTCACTTCGCTGCTGGAATTTGATAAAATTGCTATAATCAAGCGTGGAAATCACACGCAGGTACCAAAGATGAAATCTAATATTTAAAATGTGAAGAAGCGTATAAAGCTGCAAAAATGGCGTTCGGAAGGCGAGAAGATGTTTGAGGCGTTTAAACGTGCCGAACGCTTCCCTTCATTTCAATGATTTTAATGGCTGGTGTTAGCAACAGCGAAATAAACTTTTATGGTTAGTAAAATTGTTTACACACACAATATATATCGACGTTAACTATATATGTATGTGTCGCTAATATTCCCTTTTTTAATTACAGCTTAAAACGGCTGAACTAAATTTATTACCAGATAATGATGGTTTAGTAACACACAGGGTCACAACGAAGATAAAGCAGCCAGCTTATTATGGTGCTCAGTAATTGAAACGGCTGATCACAGAACATCGCAGTTCTATATACTAATTAGTAGGTACTTTAGAAATAATAATTTCAAGTGATGAAGAGCTTAAGTTACAATATGATAGAATTATCACCAATAATGTAAGATAATTAAGCCAGGGTTATGCATTATATGTCCTTTGAATTCAATGCTGAGTGATTCAGCAACAATTTAAGAAATTATTCTAGTCTATGAATTTTTGAAAAATTGATTTTTTTTGCATATTCTTAAAGACTGGACCTTTAAGAATATATTCCCAAAAGGAATTCTTAAAATTCCTATTATTTACCGACTTATAGCTATTATTTTAGTAATGTAATTATAGACTGCCTGCAAGTTAGACTCAAATCTTTAATTGCGTTTTTCTCTAGAAACTACTATTCTCAACACTTCTGACATGATTTCTCAAGTTCTAATGAACCGATTAACTTGAAATTTGCTGTGGACCTTCTTTTATATATCTCTCTATGGTTGGAACTAGGATTATTAAAGAATTTTGATTTTTACTATTTTTTTGAAAATTTTGATCTTTGCCAAAAACGGGCAAAAATTCAAACAGTCGCCATTTATTGAAAAAAAAAAAAAATTTTTATTTATCCTAGTTCAGATGATAAAGCGGCATTTGTACTGATTAAAATTTTTTTTTTTTTTCAGATCACCCAAAGTGTTGGAATCGTGTCAGGAAGGGCGCACCCTTATTTTCAACCCTCGCCACGCCACCACGCCGCAATTAATCAAATTATAACAAACATTTTTTATTTTTTTTATTCTTAAAATATCAATAAATATCCGATAAAAATTGGATGGTAAAATGTTCTTAGTTTTTTATTGGACTTTAAAATATGCCGTTAAATAGCATTTATAGACTAAGTACCCCCTTAAGCTATTTGAGAGGTAATCGTTGGAAACACAATCGGAATATTTAGCATTATAAGGCCAATTTATACCGATATGAGGTTAAGACTAATTCTTTTCAACGAAATTAATTGAAACTTTGAGAAATTATTTTGAATTTTTTTGTACTTCAATAGTATCTCATACAAGAATAAATTAAAAATTTGAGCGACAACTAGCGAAAATACCGCAAGACTTTTTTACAACCTAATATTTAGTCTATTAATTTCGCTTAGCGACATAAAATGAAGGATTTATAAAAATATTATAAAGACTTAAATGAAACGGAGTAACTAAGGTTGTAATGTTAAACCTCATTTGGAATTTAATTTTCAAAAAATCTTTGGAGAGGGGCTCACTGTAGTCGAATGCTAAGATAAATAGAGGATATGTGGATCCGTAAATGAACACAAATAGAAGAGGATAGATAATGCCATAAATCGATCCACTGAATTAACTCTAAACCCTGAAGCTCATATGAGCAAACTGGCTAATCTGCTATAACAGCGGAAAAGCCGAATATTCATAACATTAAGGTAATTCTTTGTATTTGGTGGGAGTGTTGTATTACGACCTTCTAAAATGTGCTCAAATCATTAACGGGGACTACTACCAAAAACAACTCATCAAATTGAAGCGAGCAATTGTCGAAAAACTACCGAAATTCCAAAGTAGACACAAATCAAGTGTTTTCCGTCATGACAGTGCTCGGCCTCGTGTTTCAAGATCGTTGAAAATGATTTGGCTCACCCACCTTATAACCCAAATTTTGCCCCGTTCTGAGCTCCAGCCGTTGCAGAACGGCCTCATTGGAAAACGGTTCATATCAAAACAATGTATCAAAAATTTGACTTGATTTACAAGTATTCTATGCAGCCTACTGAGCGTACTATTCGCAATACCATTACCAATCTTCAGACGCAGGATTCTCTGTTGAATACTTAATATTCAACTGAATAGATCATATCCCGCACGCAGTGATAGAAATATATCAGCCGTAGCTGAGAGTGACACGAAGGCCGTGTAGAGTCAATTCGGCGCCGTTCGCAGCAACTCGGAGTGACATATGTAACGGCATGGCTCGTTTTACGTCGAGATTTTAAATTGAAAGCGTACAAAATACAGCTAGTGCACGAAGTGACACCTTTGACCTTCCCAAGCGGCATCGCTTCGCTCTATGGGCTCTTGAAAAATTCCAAGCATGTTCGACGAGCGAAATTTTGTTTACCGATCAGGCATTTCTCTGGCTCAATGGGTATGTAAACAAGCAAGATTGCCGAAAAGAAACCTGAAGAAATTCAAGAGCTGCCATTTCATCTAGAAAAACAAAGACTTGATATGGTTTGTGAGCTGGCGGAATCATCAGTCCCTATTTCTTCAAAAATGATGAATGTAAAGTCAATGCCGACCGTTATCGCGCCATGATAAGCACCTATTTGATGCCGGAAGCTCGCGATCTCGACGACATGTGGTTTAACCAAGAAACCATTTCTCACACATCGCCTCAATCAATGGATTTATTAAGAGTAGACTTTGGTGCGCAGATAATTTTACGTTTCGGACCGGTCGATTGTCCACCAAGATCGTGTGATATCACACCGTTAGGCCTTTTTCTGGGGGGATATGTGAAGTATAAAGTCTAAGCGGACAATCCCGCTTCGAGTCAGGCCTTGGAGCAGAAAATCACGCGTTTAATTCTCGAGTTATGAGTCGAAATGCTTGTACGAGTCATCGAAAAGTGAACTCAACAGATAGACCATCCGAGACATAGCGCGATTAACATTTGAAAGAGATAATTTATAAAAAATAAATGCCATCTTTCGATAATAATAAATATTCTCTATTACATCTGTACATTTGAAATCTGTGAGTTTTTTCTTTAAAAAAAGTGGAGAACCTCGAAAGGGATCACTCTTTACTACTGTACATGTTTGAAAAGCCATGAAAAGAGCAACCACATTCGCTTGCTTTTGTAGAGAAATCTTCAAGATGATGATGCCGTTATACGGGCAGAAAGAACCTTGATTGTAATCCGGCAAGGTTGAGTATAAGTTTTTTAAAAATACAATTTTTGCCTACCCATTATTGAGACAACTTTTAAACCTTGACACTTAAAATTAAGTAAAGCTATAAACCAACAACAAATGATTACTCTTTACGGAAGTTACTACAGAAACGCTCCAAGTGCTTAAAATAATAAAAGTAAAAAAAACATGATTAATAATAAAAAAAAGTAATCAACTAATACCTTTGAAAAGAATTGTCTTGCGCGAAACACAGCTTCATGCATAAACATTAAAAAAAATCTCGTGCGCATGCGCCCTTACAAAAAGTGCAAATTACACACTACAACGAACATTATTTTTGATCTTTAACCGAAACTATTCAGGTAGGTGTAAACGACCTCATTTTCTCACATTCAGGCCTATCCAAAATGTTTGCAGTGGTGTGTAAGCATCACGAAGCATGAAAAAATTGCTTCGTAGTCATGTTTAATGAGAAGATTTTAAACTTTGGTGCGTCAGCCAATAAAATTATTATTATTATTATTGTTGTTTCGCATGTTTGTTGCTATGCATATTGGTAGTTATATAATTTACCTTCATAATAATAAATATTGGGAAAGGACAGATTTGTCAGGTGATTAACGAAACTGCATGACAAGCAACAACAATAACAACAAAAACAGCAAAAAAATAACAGCAAAGTATGTGAAAAAGACACGCGCGCAGACAAAAGTAGAGGTGAAGACAGCGCATGTGTGGAAGAGTCAAACAAATTTGCCATGACAAATCGAAGGTTTTTGTTCGGCAATTAAAAAATATGTAAGAAAAAACCGAAAATAAAGAAACAAAAACAATGAAAAAAAATATTTACAACATAATTTCAAATTATTTAAAATTTGCTACGGAAGTTGCGCTAAGGGTAAATTAAAGTACTAAGCGTAAAGTTACTTGTTGGTTATACCTATGACTTATTGAAGCGCTAATTTTAATTTTTCCATTTACTAACTTAGTTCTTTGCTGAGAAATCAGGGCTTATTTTTTCAAATTTTCGGAATGCCGATTTTTTAAACTCGGCTATAATCGCGTAAGCGGTGTCTACGCCAATTAAGAAGAAGAAGAAGATTTTTTAAACTAATCTAAAATCGGGATCCTATTAAGTTTCTGGATATAAATGTTATAAAACTACTCTTTTCTTAAAAGATTTGTAAACAAAAACCCAAAATTTCGGGATCCCGATTTTTAATACGGGATCCCGTTATGTTTCGGGATATAAAGGATATATATTTTTTCTAAAAACAAAATTATTAACTTAAACTCAAAATTTCGAAATCCTCATTTTTGAAATCGGTATCCCGATATGTTTCGGGATTTAAAGGATATATAATTTTTCTAAAAAATCTATAAGCACAAGCTTATATACGTTATATAACTATTTTTTTCTACAACGATCTTTGAACAAAGAATCAAAATTTCGGCAGCCCTAAAAGAAGCTATATTTCGGGATCCCAATTTTTGAACATGAGATCTCGATATATTACGGGGGTCATATAATTATTATTTTCTAAAAAAAAATGTTGAAGTAAAACTCAAAGTTTTAAGATCCTAATTTTTGACACCGGAATCACGATATGTTTCGGGATATAAAAGAAATATGTACTATATACATATGTATGTATGTATGTATTTTCATATATTTTTTTAAATCTATAAGCGTAATCTTATATGTATATGTATGTATATATGGGTATTCCATACAAAATCGATCACTTTTGAACCCGACCCCTTTAGATTTTGCTGAAACTTATCCATCCTTTTCTACCCTTTGAAAAATATTTTTGAGAATTTTTTCAAAATTTTTTGTCCAACTTCAAAAAATGTTATGAATTTAAAAAAAAAAAATGGCTTTTTTATTTTCAAATAGCCATAACTTGTCGTGGAATTTTTCGGGATCCCGAAATTTTTCGGGACTAGTGGATAAGCTTGATATTTTAGTTTTCTGTACGTGTTTCTGAAAACACTTTTAAAACATTTTTTGGTTTTCGGGGTCCTGAAAATTGTCGGAACTTGTTAATATTTATTCTATAAATATCACATTTTAAGTTTTCTGTAAAACTGTGGAATAAAAACTTATTTGTTACACATACCCGTAAAATACATATGTATGGCTCCAAAAAATTTTCGAGATTAACACAGGACATAAGATTTACCCAAACAATTACTTAGTCCATAAGTATTATTATATAATAATATATATTTTTTTTATTTTATAATATAAACACTTGCTTGAAATATTTTTATGGCTTTCGGGATTCTGAAAATCTCAGCCACTCAGCCTCGTATCAATATGCCGTATACATATATATATATGTATGTACAAACATTAACTAAATGACGACTAACGCCTGCTTAATCAAATAGGCAAAATCCTGCTTTTATCTCGTTAGTTTTGTTTACTGTTCGTGTATCGCCAGCAATCAATTAAAATTCTTCGTTTTGTCATTATTACTGGCGCTTCAGGTAAAGTAATTAAATAAAAATATTTAATTGGAGATATATAGTACATACATATGTAAGTATGTATGTATGTATACTCGTATATATGTACATATATATATAGATATAAAAATATTTACTAAGCACTTGTGATATCACGATAGACAAAACGATAAAATTTAGTACTCGATGTGATTAGTTGTGCACACATGGCATGCTCCAAGTATTGGAAATAAATATGACTAATCACAATAACAAAATTATTGTTCACAGACTTTGTAATATTTAGAAAAAGTAACTAGAATTAAAAAAAAAAAATATATATATAAAATATCTTATAGTCTTCTAAATGACTTTTAGTATTTAGTCTTAACACTTTGTTGAGATAGTATTTACTGATTTTTTAGAAGACATTTTCTTCGATAATGAACAAGTCAGGGATATTGAAAATGAGGATGAGGACGAGGAAGTTTTAACTTCAGTAACGGGCTTCAGAACAATGTCACAGAGCATATTTGACTCCATTCCACGTTTTGTAAATGAAAACGCTAAGAGTTCTAAAATCCCGAAAAAATACAAAAATAGATTTTCAACAGTTTTTTAAAGGAAATGTGTGTCATCAAACAGTATTGCAGCATGAAGGCTATTAAACGTGGCTATAGATTATGTTGTTTGGGGGATGAACATGGATATATTAAACAAGTAAGGAAGGGCTAAGTTCGGGTGTCACCGAACATTTTATACTCTCGCATGATAAAGTGATAATTGAGATTTCATTATACGTCATTTACATATTTTCATCATCATCATTGGTTCCTAATGTACTATATATTATACAGAGAAGGCATCAGATGGAATTCAAAATAGCGTTATATTGGAAGAAGGCGTGGTTGTGAACCGATTTCACCCCTATTTCGTACACGTCATCAGGGTGTTAGGAAAATATTAAGTACCGAATTTCATTGAAATCGGTCTAGTATTTCCTGAGATATGGTTTTTGGTCCATAAGTGGGCGAGGCCACGCCCATTTTCAATTTTTAAAAAAAGCCTGGGTGCAGCTTCCTTCTTCAATTTCTTCCGTAAAATTTAGTGTTTCTGACGTTTTTTGTTAGTCGGTTAACGCACTTTTAGTGATTATCAACAAAACATTTGTATGGGAGTGGGCGTGGTTATTATCCGATTTCTTCCATTTTTGAACTGTATATGGAAATGCCTGAAGAAAACGACTCTGTAGAGTTTGGTTGACATAGCTATAGTAGTTTCCGAGATATGTACAAAAAACTTAGTAGGGGGCGGGGCCACGCCCACTTTTCCTAAAAAATTACGTCCAAATATGCCCTTCCCTAATGCGATCCTTTGTGCCAAACTTCGCTTTAATATTTTTATTTATAGCTTAGTTATGACACTTTATAGGTTTTTAGTTTCCGCCATTTTGTGGGCGTGGCAGTGGGCCGATTTTGCCCATCTTCGAACTTAACCTTCTTATGGAAAGAAGCCAAGAAATACGTGTACCAAGTTTCATCATGATATCTCAATTTTTACTCAAGTTACAGCTTGCACGGACGGACGGACGGACAGACAGACATCCGGATTTCAACTCTACTCGTCACCCTGATCACTTTGGTATATATAACCCCATATCTGACTCTTTTAGTTTTAGGACTTACAAACAACCGTTATGTGAACAAAGCAACTTGTTGCGAGAGTATAAAAATATTAATATGCCAAGCAAAATATGAAGCTGTTGAAGAAAATTACGAAAGATTTGGTAACGGGGAAAAATGTTTTTCTCTCCCACAGAAAGAGAGAGAGCGAAGGAGCTTTTCGAAATTATGTTCATCAATTCCTTCGTTTGCCGCACTCATGATGAAACAGTATTTGTTGAAAGCCGTGGAAGGTATGAAAAGATGTAGCGGGTAC
The DNA here is from genome assembly GCF_016617805.1 of Bactrocera tryoni. Classification (NCBI taxonomy): domain Eukaryota; kingdom Metazoa; phylum Arthropoda; class Insecta; order Diptera; family Tephritidae; genus Bactrocera; species Bactrocera tryoni. The sequence goes on along the minus strand of NC_052500.1, from coordinate 63,544,289 downwards.
CGGGGCCTAAAAGGGTAGTCGGAAATGAGCTGCCCTACAAATTAGCCCACTCTGCGGCAGCGTCCAGGCTGAAACCATTGAAAAAAATGTTTAAAGAAACGATCAACCTCCCCCCAGATAAATTCCGCCTCCTTGTGGCGCTGTCCAACATGGGCATAGTCTCTTGCGCAAACTGCCGGTTTTGCGATATGGAACAGGAAACTTCAGAACATCTGATTCTAGATTGCCCCAGGCAATTTGTACAAGCAGGCTCAAGGCCCCAGGTTCCATCTATGTGAACAGGGATCACATCAGCTTAGTCGCGCCCAGAACGCTACTGGAAGTGGTCAGAATGCTGTATCTTTGTGACTATATGTGATATAGGAGAGGGCACAAAAGACCTTAGGTCACGGATCTCCATTTTCTATCTATCTATCTATCATCATCAGACCTTAACAACAACCAGTCCGCATGTATCAGAAAAACTAGAGACAGTCGAGCATTTTCATAGTGTCTAACGATTTGGTTTTTATTTTGTTTTTTCTTTATGCAAATTCTGAAAAAATTAGCTTTATTCTTCAAACAAGTTTCCAACAGGTGAATGAATATAACAAGACAATCGTAAAAAGATCCAAGAATATCAAAAGCATCGCATTAGGTCTTTAATTTGATTATTTTCAAAAAGTCTTCAATTTTGACAGACTAGAAAGATTTTTCAGTACCAGATGAGGATAAAAACGTGGGTTGGAAACGAGGTTAATTTGGTAGGTCAATAAGCCACGCATAGGCCGGTTTAAGTCCTTTGCGATACCAGATGTAGTTCAGTTGCTAGGTCCAAGAGGAGTAGTCATCCTTTAAGATTCTGCTTCGAAATTGATGAAATTCACAGTTTTGTAGGAAATTTACTGCTCTTTAAAAATGGTCTTACTTGATTTTTCGATTAAGTTAAGCGTTTACGAGATATTCATCGTCAAACATCAATGCATATTAGGGTGGATCAAAAAAAATTTTGTTTTTTTTCGTTTGGTACTCTGAAAAATAGGTTCCTAGACACCTCTAAGAAAGCCTCTCCAAAAATCTATTCATAATATTTTTTTTTCATTGAGTTATAAAATTAATAAGAAATAAAGAATTTTCCAAAAATAGTCAAATTTCAACCGTTAATATCTTTTAAACGGTTGGGTTTACAAAAAAATCATAAGAGACCATATTTTAGAGCATTCAATTTCCTACAAACCTAATTAACAAGATATTTTTTCAAGTAGTTGGAAGCGAGATATAAATTATTTTCTATCTGATAATAAGAAAAAATAGAAAACCGTTAGGCGGAGGACCTTCCCGTTACAATTAAAAACTCATATTTGGAGAGGCTTTCTTAGAGGTGTCTAGGAACCTATTTTTCCGAGTACCAAACGAAAAAAAAAAAAAAATTTTTTGAATCACTCTAATGTTCATCTTCATGTACCTTCTGCTAATCTGTACGTGCGGAAATACGGTATGCTACAAGCTTCATATATTTTTCATAATTTATCCACTAGACACAAACCACAATCTCTTTATGGGCAAACATGCAATATTAAAGCTTTTCATCACAAAAAAAAAAAAAAAATGTAAAACATATACATACACTATTATTTTGTGATCTACTCTATTTTCTTAGCTTTTTATATTCCTTTCGAAATATTTTTCTTCTCCTTTTTGAGCGCACGCACAATTTATGGCGCTGCGTGTGCGCCCAAGCACATCACGGTGGCCATGAAATATTCACAAGAATATGGTCATTTCAAGTGTAAAATCATTGGGGCAGCTAAGATTGAGTAGCCAAGCGGCAAATAACTGGAAGTTTAGTGTATCTAAAACCATATATAATAATATATATATATAAGTTACATATATACGAAAAAATAAATAAACCGACATTGTGCCTTGTAGGGAAACGTAAAAAGAGCGGTCAGATTTGTGGTTAGGAACTGGAAAAGTTGCTCCAAATTTATACCAGCTTGTGGTAGTTTAAAAAAAAAAAAAGTGTATACTATAACACCAAAATTAACTGGAAACAAGAAAAAACGTTAACTTCGGCTGCACCGAAGCTAACATACCCCTCACAGATTACATTGGTGCCTTAGAAAATAATTTATCCCAAATTTCGTAAATATATCTTGTCAAATGCAAAAGTTTTCCATACAAGAACTTGATTCCGATCGTTCAGTTTGTATGGTAGCTATATGCTATAGTTAACCGATGTGACCAATTTCTTCGGAGATTACATTGTTACCTTAGAAAATAATCTATACCACATTTGGTGAAGATACATTGTGAAATGTGAAAGTTTTAAATACAAGAACTTGATTCCGATCGTTCAGTTTGTATGGTAGCTATATGTTATAGTGGCCCGATATCGGCCGTTCCGACAAATGAGCAGCTTCTTGAAGAGAAAATGACGTTTGCAAAATTTCAAAAGGATATCTTAAAAACTGAAGGACTAGTTCGTATATATACAGACAGACGGACAGACGGACAGACAGACAGACGGACATGGCTAAATCGATTCAGCTCAACATACTGATCATTTACACATATACTTTATAGGGTCTCGGACGCTTCCTTCTGGGTGTTACAAACTTCGTGACAAACTTAATATACCCTGTTCAGGGTATAATAAGCTAGAATTTGGGATGGATCAACACACTTTTCAAAAGTAATTTGTTGTTATATTAGTTTAGTCAGTTTTGAAAAACCTATTTGAAATTTTGCGCTCTTCATTTCCTCCTAAAAAAATAGATCATTTATTGGAACTACCGATATCGGATCACGATAGGTTACTCCATACTCCTACAATCCCCGATCAAATTAACGTTGGATAAGCCTCCTTTATATTGCGTATAAGGTCTTATCGAGTGTAGGGTGTGAAAGACTAAGCCTATCGTCAGCAAACTGATTGGATCTTAGCAGTATGGCATCAGGCCTCGAAAATCAGCAACTGACCAAATATTCACCATGCGCCAAAAACTGTGAAAAGTGGATCGATACATACCACCTCTTCGTCTATTTTAAAGCCGCTTTCGACAGCGCGAAAACTAACTGTCCCTATTCCGCTATGTCTAAATTTGGTATCGCCGCAAAGCCCATACTGCTGTGAGAGCTGACGTTGAGTAACGTTAAAAGCGCCGTTAGTTCTGCTTTGTCCAGACTGGATAAAGCAGCGAAGCGTATGGGTCCGGTTGTAAATGAAGACGAGTCGAAGTATCTCTTGTCATTACACAAACAGTAATCGCATTCGCGACTTGGCACGCACGACACTGTTGATGGTCATAACTTTGAAGTCACGGATAATTTCGTTTATCTTGAAACCAGCATCAACACCGACAACAATATCAGCCTTGAAATCCAACGCATAATCTTGTAAACGAATGCTACTTTGGAGTCAGAAGGCAATTGAAAAGTATAGTCCTCTCCGGACAAACAAAGACTAAACTGTACAATTTCCGCAGCATTCTGAAGGCATGGACAAGACATCATTTGATAAGTAGGCTTTAGGAGTGTTCGAGAGAAAAGTTTTGCGGAAGGATTATGGTGCTTTGCGTATCGCCTTCGTGACTACCTCAGTCGATAGAACAATGAGCTGAACGAGGTATACGGCGACGTTGACATAGTTCAGCGAATCACAAAAAGGAGCTGTGCTGGCTAGGTCATGTTGTTCGGATGGAAGAGTATACTCCAGCTTTGAAGGTTTTCGAGATCTTAGCTCTAACGCGTAAGCGATGTTTACGATAGTAAATAAGATGAAAAAGATCTCAGACAACCCTTCAAGCTGTCAAAACACTGTAGTATCTTTCAGGCAAAAGTCTTTACGATTCGGAAAGCTACTGAGATCAGTAATAAGATATAAAAAGTACGTCGAAATGCCGATTCGATTGCCAAAGCAGTAATCTGAAATATCATTGCAGCAGAAAATGTCCTTATGTCCTTAGAAGCAGGGAGGCAACAGATGTAGTGTCTGCGTGCCATCCACTTGGCTAGCGAACTAGTTCAGAAAATACGCAAGTTGCATAAACGATATACAATGAAATTTCCGAAAGGCTTGACACACGCTTATCGCTCTATATTTCTTCAAAATGACGTCGAAATTTAAGTTGAAGCTTCTGGTCTCGACGACATTTGGCACCAATCAACAGATCTATTGAGATAACACTTCGGTAAGCAGATATGTAAGATAAAAATAATTTCAACTTTACAACGAATTTTAGTCAATTCCAGTTCAAAGGGCAGACTTGAAATTCCTGGTTTCAGATTTGAACCATTATTCCGAAAGTAAGAAGCGGGTGCACTTTTGTCAGCAACATTAGGAAATTAATTATATTTTCTCTACTTGACTAATAACTTTTTTTTATTCCGTGAAGGTAGGGAAGTGTAGAAAACGGTTTCAAAAGGGAATAATTTTAATTTCGAAGAAATTCTCAGAGTTAAATCCACCTGTTCTTCGTATGAAAATCGAAGCTCTCATGTAATAATATACAAGAATGGAATAAGTGCTGAATCAACACAATTTCCTAGAGGGTTTGTAGAGATGCTTACAATACTATTAGTATTAAATAGGTGACTGTGTGCATTGTTGGTGAAATTCAGCGCAAATTAGGAATGCCTCCAGCGTCCAAATAAAGTGGCATGCGGCATTTTGTTGCACTAATAGAGGCATTAACAGCGTACAAATGAAATAAATTAATGGCTTAGACTTACTTCGGCACTTGTGAGTATACATATATTTGTATGTATGTAAGTAGGTATTATCTGCCAGCGCTCAACTAGTTGCTCGAATTTCACTAAACTCGCAATTAAATTCATTATCTTGTGGCGCAAATTTGTGTTATTTGCTCAGCAATTGCAAATATTTCGAGATCGAGATGCTATTAGGCAGGTGTGTGCAGGTGTGTGCAGGTATAACTGTGCAAATACACTAATATGTTGACACATGTGTATGTATGTATGTTTTAATTCATTGTTATTTTATTTGCTTAGTGTACACTGCTGTCACTTCTTATGAATATGCATAAATATTTATTTGCGGCAAATGACAAGAAGTTGTGTTCACAAGTTGTCGGCGTTAGTTGAACAATTTATGCTAAAAATACGCTTTTATGTACGTGTTTGCATAAATTTATGCTTATTTTTCAAAGTTTTGGTATCTAATTGAGAATTTTTTTTTTCAAGGAAAAAAAATTATAAAATTAAAAAATAAATATTATTGATTAATATGCCTATTTATCTCAATGAATTTAATGGTAAAAATTTTAGTAGTGTTGCCAGTTTTTTTAATGTTAATAATTTTTTTTGTGTTAAATTTTAAAATTAAATGTTTTTATTAAAATTTTAAATATTAAATTTTTTATTAAAATTTAAAAGCTGGCAACACTGCTAAAAATTCAATTCGAAATTTTTTTTGTTCGACAACCATTTTGTATTATTAACGATTTATTCTAATTAATTTAAAAAAAAAATTAAAAATATGGCAACTCTTAAAAATTATTTTCAACTGTAGTTTTGAGAAAACCGCTTAAGTAATAACAAATTTTGACTGTTTCACTGTTTTTTGAAAGTAATAAATTTACTATAATAAAAAATAAATAAATTTTTATTTAAAAATTATGGTGGTGGCAACACTATTAAAAATTTAAATTGTACAACTCTAAGTACATCTAATTTCTTTTTATTTGATACTCATTTTGTAATAATAACGAATTACTGCAATTTATTTTAAATTAAATATTAACAATATGGCAACTTTAAAAAAAAAATTTCAACCGCAATAAAAATTATTAAAATTTGATAACACTATTTTACATTTTCTTTGTTTTTGAAAGTAAAAAATTTACTGTACAAAGAAAAAAAAATAATTATATAAAATTTAAAGATCTGGCAACTCTACTGAGAAAAATGTGTTTTGTGTTCATCTAATTTCTCTTTATTTTATACTCATTACGAAATGTTAATGGAATAATTCAATTCATTTGAAATAAAATATTTGAAAATATGGCAACTCTTAAAAACTATTTTAAGCTGTAGTTATATTAAAATCACAAAAGTTTAACAACAAATGTTTACCGTTTTTCTGGTTTTTGAAACTAAAAACTTTATTTCAATGAAATAAAATAAATATTTAAGTATATAAAACTTAAAGATCTGGCAATTCCACTAAAAAATTTAATTTCGTGTTCATCTAATTTACTTTTATTTAATACTCATCACGTAGTAATAATGGAATAATTCAATGAATTTGAAAGAAAATATTTAAAAATATGGCAACTTTTCTCAAACAGATTGACTTTAAAAATTTTATTAAAGTAAAATTTTTGCAAAGTTGGCAACTCTTTACAAAAACACAATGTATCCACTTAACTTTTTTTAGTTACTTCTTTAATTATATTTTAATATCTAATTTATTCCGCATTTTTATTTCCAGAATATCTAAACAGTTGGCAACTCTTTTCATGACAATTTTTCAATTTCACGGTTTCTTCAATTATTTATGTAATTTTAATATCGATATGACATCGATTCATTTATTTTACACATTTTATTAAAACAAAATTTTCAAAAATGTGGCAACCTTTTATGAAACTCTTTAAACTTCTTGAACAAAAACAAGCAACTTGTATTAAATATTTTGTTTTTTTGTTTTGAATTTGGACCAGTTTTTTAAATACTACTTTTTTAATAGCTGGCAACTCTGTTAAAATGTTTTCGGAAGAAATATCTTAATATTTCATTTCTTTTATGAGTTTAACATATTATAATTTACTAAAAAAAGGTGGCAACATTGTACAATTTTTTTTATATATAAGGATTGTTAAAAATCTTATGTCATTCAATTTGTTTAAATAAAAATTCTGAATAAGTGGCAACACTGCCAATAAATTAAAAAAAGCTGTTCGCCAGTTTACAGCATGACAATAAATTTAATGAAACATTAAAATATGCAAAGAGTTTCAGCAATAAAAATTAAACAGATGGCAACATCGTAAATTTTTTTTTTATATCTTAGAATTGTTAAGGATGTTCAGTTTGAAACCACTGTAGTCCGCTTATTTTATTACATTTTTTAAAATAAAGATTCAGAATAAGTGGCAACACTGCAAAAATAAATTTAAAAACTATGCGAAGAGATTTACAGTGTGATATTAAATTTATTGAAATGTTAAAATATTCAAAGCATCAGCAAATGTGACGCAATTTTGTTGCGCTACATAATTTCGTTGCAGTCGTACAATTCTCCCACCATATTAAACAAAAATTTAGCGTACAAAATTCAAACAAAAAGCTTGATTAATAAACATGCCGTCAGCAGTAATTCAACAGGAGCTCACAATTTTTATGCTGTCCGACCTTCTAAAAACACACAGGTGTGCGCGGTGCATAGCTATTTGGAATTTATAACTTTTTTTGAAAAACTCATGCCAACATACGCACATACATAGGTAAGGACTGAGATTTAAGCCACCTCGCTGTTTATTTAACGTGCACGAGCATAAATTATATAATATTTGTTTATGTCCATTTGCTTTGATCTTCTAAAATCCACATTTTATTTTTTTTATTTTTTTTTAAATACATAAACACTAGGTATGTGTGACTATACCTATTTGCGCTGCGTAAATAAGCTCGCACACTATTTTTATGCATCGGTTATTTTGAAAAGCGAAATAATGTAAATAAATGAATTGTTTATTTATTTGCAGAAACATTAAGTGTGCTATTGGAATTTTCAATTTGATGCGAATTTTTATATAATACATACCTTAATTAATACTATAACTTTTATACCTAAGTATATGAGCACACTTCGATTCGGTAGTCGTGTTTGAGCTTTAAAGGCAACACTACAGCCGTAAGCTATCGGCTCTTAATGACTGTTAAATTTTAAAAAAGTACATTCTGTTAAAGCAGGCAATAAAAGCATTAATTAAGTGAATTTAGGTTACACAACTAATGATTCACAGCAAACAACAACATTTTTTTAAAGTGCAGAATTCATGTTTCTAAAATTTATATTATTCTACATTTATATATTTAGAAACACAAATGGATTTTCATATAAGTCAGTGAGTTAACTGAGTTACTATTCAGTGACTTTGATAGTTTCTTGCGTCATAATACCTTCATGAAGACAATTCAAACTCATTTCATTTATATGTGACATTACAATATAAGTATAAGCCGATGAGGTAGCTAGGGAGGACACCTTTATTACAATTTTCATCTGCTTGAAAGCGAGTCGGTACTCGGTTGTCCTCCTGCGTTATACCGCTGCACCTATTGACCTCTCGTGATCTTGAAAAGCGTTAGTCAACAACCAGAACGTGACTGCTAGAACATTATGTCTCAGAGTGAACTATTTGTACCTAGCAAAGTCTATCTCGGCACAATTATAGGTGTTTTTACTGGACAAAATAAGTGAAATATATAGGTAAACACAACTTCGGCGAAGTAGTTGACCTAACCTTACGCTTATTATATATTATTATAACTATAATAAGAAAGGTTTCTCCCTTTGGCTAAAATGTTGATAAACTAAGAAGTTTCAAATAGTTTTAAATATTTGGATTAACATTTATTAAGCATTGATTGCGCTGGCGTATATCTCTGCACCCTGGAGGACCGAGAAGGTGATCTTTATACCCAAGGTAGGAAGGAAGTATTATTCACTTACGAAATCATTCAGACTAATTAGTCTAATTTCCTTCCTACTAAAGAGTATGAAAAAGATGGTGGATTATGAAGAACGGCATCGCTGCATGCGAACCAGCATGCTTACAGAGCAGGCAGATCAACCAACAATTGCTCTGTACCAGTTAACCTCGGAGATACAGAATTCGCTCCTAGACATTGAAGGTGCCTTTGACATGAGCGTAGCAAAAGCACTGGAGAAAAGGAATGTGGCGGCACTGGTGCGCAGATGAATAAAGGCCGTACTGCACACCAGATTAGCTGAAATCACACATGCTATCCCTCTTTAATGATACAGATCATGGATAAAACCATCTCATTTCTGAAGCGAATGGCTAGTGATGATAAAAAGTGGGTCACTTTTGACAACATCAAGCGAAAACGGTTGAGATCGAATAGTAGTGAGGTGGCGTAAGTGGTATCAAGACCAAGAATGACGTTCCAGAAAGTTTTGTTATGTATTTTATGGGATTGCCAGTGAGTCAACCAATTTCTCCTACTGCCAAACGTTTAATACCGGCATGTATTGTCAACAATTGGATCGTTTGAAAGAAGTAATTGCCCAGAAGCGGCCAATAGGACAGGAATTGGGTTGCCTCATGACCAGAAACATTGATAGTGACTCATCAGAAGTTCCTGAAATTGCTCCTGAAATGTTACTGAGACGTTGTTGTGGCTCTACTTTATAAGAGCTTGATGGAGCTTCATCGCCAAAAACTGAATTAATACCTCAATGCACTGTTGCTGGGTTAATTCACGTCAAAAGTTGTAACAAATAGTCGCACTAAAATGTTGGCGACTTAATTTTTTTTTGACAGATAAGAATATTTTAGGTCACTGTAAACAACACAAATAGCACTCGTATGTCAAAACATGCTGAGTATGTATAACATCAAAGATTTGACTTAGAGGGTACCTAACTTAAATATTCTAGCTCTAGACCTTCCACTTATAATATTCAAATAATGAGTATCCACATTTTTTCAAGTGCTTTGAAGACCCCATGTCTTTTAATTCAATACAGGTTATTATTCAACTAAAGTATTATATATGGGTTTCATCAATGATTCTTAGAAAGGACTAGAGCTATAATCGTTAAGTACATGCTAAAACCGCCCAATAAAGAAGACTCTATGAAAGCAAACTGCTTACCAAAATATCTAGATTTATCCTGAAGATTGCATAGGTTAACGAAAACTTACCTGTGAAAGAGAAAAGAAAAGAATATGTCATATATTTTTAACCATGAAATTTAAAACTATTCTAAACACATTTTATAACTAGATAAACATATACTCATTCCAAAAATAAGTAGACAAAATAAGCGGACAATAATCACGTAAAGTTTTATTGCGTAAAAGTACCGCACACACATACATATGTACACACAAAGAAAAGAGCAAAGCATAAATGAAATCTGTCAACTTTGCTAAAACGCTCTCTAAGCGCACAATTTTCATCACAGCTCAGCGTCTAAGCTGCAAAACTCCACGCAGACGGCACACTTGAATGCATCGCAATGCCACTGTCACTACCAATGTCGCCTTGATGCAAAGCACACGGCGCACATCACGCAGAGCGACGCACAGAATGCGCATTATATAGTTATTATATATAAAATATATAAAAAAGCGTATAAATATCTTTGAAAACTCTTTATGCCGTACACAAACTTAGTACAACAACAAGAAATGCGTGTTGCCAGTGCAACGAAAATGGTAAAAGCAACAAACAGGAATGAGCATAGACCACATAAGATTACAAAATGACACTTGTCACAGTTAGTAAGGAGAGTAGAGCGTGAGCAAGCTGTAATTACACAAGGCCTGTAGGAAGGAAATAATATAGGAAGTTGGAAGTAGTGGGCTTAGAGAATTTTTCGAAAAAATATAATATAACTAATATAACAATAGAAGTTATATTGAAATACTTATGTATGAAAGTCATACAAGTTAACATACAGTTTAAAAATCATGTTAAACTAAAAATCTTGCTTTCGAAGTTCGATTCGAAAATCGAAAATAGTTTGTTCGAAAAACATTATTAATTATTAAAGCTAATAGTAGTTATTAAAAAATTATATATCTACTAGTTTTTCGAAGACGCCTAAATGAAAATATCTCCCTTCGAAGTGCGAAATTAGGGTTATAGAAAAACATTATTATAAATACCTATTACAAAATTTTTTTTTAAGACTAAATCACGAGTTAAAAAATAGCTATTTCATTCTTCGAAGTTAGGCTAAAAAATTTGCTTTCGAAGTTCGATTCGAAAATCAAAATTAGACTGTTCGAAAAACATTATTAATTATTAAAGCTAATGGTAGTTATTAAAAAATTATATATCTACTAGTTTTTCGAAGTTAGACGCCTAAATGAAAATATTTCCCTTCGAAGTGCGAAATTAAGGTTATAGAAAAACATTATTATAAATACCTATTACAAAATTCTCTTTTAAGACTAAATCACGAGTTAAAAACTAATTATGTCATTTTTCGAAGTTAGGCTGAAAAATTTACTTTCGAAGCTCAGTTCGAAAATCGAAATTAGGTTATTCGAAAAATGTTACCAATTTCTTACAGCAAATGGCAGTTATTAAAATATAAACCACCTCGTTTTTCGAAGTCAGTCGACGAATAGAAAATATTTCGAATTTCAAAAAAGGGTTATCGAAAAACATTATTATAAATACTTATTACAAAACCACTTTTTTATGACCAAGTCAGCAGTTAAAAAGCAATTAGTACCTTTTTCGAAGTTAGGCTGAAAAATTAGGCTTAGGCTGTTCCAAAAATATTACTAATTGTTAAAGTAAATGGTAGTTATCAAAAAAATTGTAAACTTCGCCGTTTTTCGAAGTTAGCCGCCGAAATGGAAATATTTGTCTTCGATGTTCGAAAGTAGGGTTATAAATTATTATAAATATCAGTATCTTAGTACCCAGCAAATCCACATTACCACATTAATATCATCTACATTTTTCTCATTCAAACATATATGATAAATGTTATTTGGGATCATAATTCGATCTTCGAAAACACAAAATTTCAAATATTTCAATTTTGTATGCTAACTTCGAAAAACATAAAATTTCTTTGTTTTATCATATGTGGAAGTTCTATGAGCGCCGTTTACTTGGGAGTGGCCAGAAATGATTCTTTTACATATGGCTCAAGCAGCTCATGACTTCCGGTCTTAGACCAAGTATCCATTGGGATAGCTCTAAGTAGGCCTTATATCTTGTATTCATCTATCGTAATAATATTTTTTTTTTTGATTTTTAGTTTTGAAATAATTTTAAGCAGAAAAACCTCTCTCACCGCCAGACACCGGATTTCGGAGATACTACTGGAGATCGGCTGCGGGAATAAGGAAATCCCAAAAATGGTCTTTCGAAATAAACTTTTGCTAAGAACGGACTGATCCCATGCCATAGAACGTTGCTTAGAAAGAAATGAATTTTAGTCAAGTTTTCCAAATCTTCACTTCAAACCAACTAATTTATAATGAACCATGAAAATATCCCAGCTTTACTCTGCTGGGTATTTACATCTATAAAGTTTCGAACTAAATAATTTGTCGCGGTAAAACCGTTAACTTTGCAACGAAGGTGTGAGTAAGTTAGCAAGCAACAAGGAGAGCTGAAGGCAGACTCCGCCGCAAGAAGAGACGACGAAAACTCGTCTAAAACAGAGCAAGGGCGAGCGAGCGCACGAAGCGATAGGCGCGTCAGTGGGCAAGGCAACGCCATACAACAACACCAAATGGTGCACACAACGCACTTGTGATGCAACATTGCAGGCAGACAACATTTGCTATGCGATATTTTGCCAAAAGATACAATTACAAGACAGCAAACGGTGGCAGATGAGGCTGTACTTGGTCTTTAGACCAATACGTGTGTATGTGTGTAAGTGTGTGTAATTAAATGCGAGGAGACAGTTACAAAACTGGAAACTGAGAGCTGCTTATGTAGCTAGACATATTTATATTTCTGTGTGTGTATTTGGCTACCTTTGTATGTGTGTGTGTTGCATGAATGAGTGGCGGAAGATCGAGCGGTGAAATGAATGAAGTAACAGTAAATTGTTGCTATTTATGTGCAACACATGTCAGCTTAGGTAAATTTCTAGAGCATTTGCGTAGTCTTATGTATGTACACAGTTACATACATATGTTTGTACTATATATGGTCGAAAAGTATTTATTACTCGCTCGAGGGCGTGTAGTTGCCGGCAGAAGCTGCAGAACAAGCTTTCCAATTCAAGCGTCGGCAAGCAGAAGCAAGTGTAACATTCGAAGAAATGTGGCAGCATACAAATAACCAGAACTTTAACAAGAAAAACAACAACAGTAACAATAACAATAACAACAGCAATAAAAATAACTACAACAATACGGAAAAACTACAACAACAAAAAATTACAATAATTGCAACAGCAATAATAGCAGCAAAAACAGTGCTGGAAATAACAACAACAATAGAAAATAACAACAACAACAACAACAACAACAATAACAAATAATAATCACAACAACCAAGCCGACAATACTGAAAATAGCAATAACAATGATGATACCAGCAACCTTTCAAAAATAAAAACAACAACAATCATAACTGAAACAACAACACCAACAAAAGAAAAAGTAAAATACAAACAACAACAAAACCTTTAAAGAAAAAGAACAGTAGCAACAAAAAGTAAAACAACAACAACAACCAAACCAAGAAATCAAAAACAAAACTACAAAGCAACGCCAATGGCAACAGTGCTGCCAGCTCTGTGACGAACAACAACTGCAACAATTTGCGGTTGCAAAGTGTAGTCGTGCAACAGCAAACAACAAGAGAACAACAACAATAGCTGCAGCAACAATGCCATGTAACTAGATGACAACACATTGTGGTGGGGCAAGTGTCCATAAAACACATACAACAATTACCGTTAGAGCAAATCATGGCTCGTAAAGCAGGTAGCTGAGAGCGGGTGTGTGTGCGTGTTGGTGTGGGTAGGCAAATGCTTGGGCATTACAAATAAGGCGGTAGGTGGGTAAAATACGCTTCGCTGGCAAATAAACTTGTTTAAAAATAAATTAAATGTTACTTATACGACATGTCGTACCCAAGCGAATAAGTAAGTAGTCGAGGTTGTTGCATTCTTGTTAATTGTTAGATGACAGTTTCTGATTGTAGGAATAAATTTTGTAAGATAAAATATGTATCCGCATAAAATTGAAGATTTTAAAATTTGTTAAAGAAATAATAGAAGGTATTTTTCAACTACATCTAAGTGTATTAATTTAATTACAAATTGAAGCGCATAGAAAAAATAATAGTCATGACCACCAAAATACAAGCTTAAACTTCGCCTCAAAATTATTTATTGTGAAGTATTTTGATAATTTATTCACAACAATAATATATTTTGTAAAAAAATGTGTTTTTAATTTTTTTCTGAAGTTGACAACTTTATCCAAAAGTGTATATAAAATAAAGATTTTCGCAAGAATTCGCGATGTACATATTTTTAAACACCTCTAATTATATAATAATTTCAGTTCTAATTTTTCGATAGTTGGAAACTCTATTCCACATATGCATATCTAATATAAAAATGTCCAAAGGCCTTTCCGAAAGTCCCGAAAGTCTTTCTTCTTCTTCTTTAAGGGTTTTGTCTAACGCTAATTTCATAATATTTTTAGTTTAACTTCTGCGGAGAGTTGGAAACGTTATTTAAATTTATGTATGTCTAAATTTAAAATACTTTTTGCAGGATTTTCTTAAAAGCATACGTTACAAATTAATTTTTTGATATATTCAGTTTGAGATTTTACAATAGTTGGCAACTCATTGAAATTATAATTTTAAACCAAGTTGATTATCTGAATGGTTTCCTTAGCGGTTCCGCCTGACACTCATTTCATAAAATTTTTAGTTTAACTTTATTCCCACTTAGTTGGCAACCCTGTTCAATATATTTGTTTAAATATCAAACTTCCACTTTTTCCCATTTCATTATAGTTTTACTATAGTAGGCAAACCAATTCTGAAATTCAGTTATATTTTTTGTTAGTTAGCAACTCTACTTCAATATATAAATGTATGTACTTATATAAGGTAAAAAGCGAAGCCTTCCTAGAAGGCTTCTATGAGACACTTATTTCATGATATTTTTTATTTTAGTTCTAGTGTTAGTTGGCTACTCTATTCAAATATAACTCTTAATTCAGATATCCAGAACAGTTTTCGGGAACTTTTTAAATATATATATATTTTTAAAGTTTGAGTTTTTTATTTTATTTTTAATACAGTTGGCAAATCTGTGATAAGTTTTAATGCAAACTATTTGTTAAACTTTTCTAGAAAGCATTCTTAATGGCTTTTGTAAATGCATGCATTTTTTTTTAATTTCCAGTGTAATGCTTTCAATAGTTGGCAACTCTATTCAATTGTAAGTCTTAATTCAGATTTTCAGAATACTTTTTGGGGCCCTTTCTTACAAGTATACATTTATAATACATTTTTTAATAAAATGAGTTTGATTTTTAGAAGAGTTGGTTACTCTATGCAGAAAAAATCTTGATGAAAAATGTTACTTCAGCTTTTTCCAGAAAGCTTTCCCAAATTCTTTAGTAAATGCATTTCTTCTCTTTACTATTTTCGGTGCTACATTTCCGATAGTTGGCAACTCTAATATAAAACGTATCTTAATTATAAATTCTCAGCTTATTAGCTGACAAAGTTTTTCTGGCACTCATTTCATAATGTTTTAAATTTACTGCTGGCGAAAGTTGGAAACTCTTTTTAAAGATATGCATAATTAAAGATTACTAGATGTTTTTTTAAATCAACGAAAGGTCTTTTTCCCCTTAGAGAATAATAAAAACATGTATAATAGTATCCATCAAAATATTGCCCAAATGAAGCTTTAATATTTTTTCACTTTTCTGAATATTTGTGGATTCAAGGGCAAGACAGGCAAGAATGAATCAACGCAATTTTTGATATCCTGTTCTGATATGATATGAGGTATTACAGCAAGAGCGTTCTGCATCGACCGGAACAAATGGTCAGAAGAGACAAGGTTTGCCCTATAACGCAGATGAGGCAAAACTTCGCAACCGCTGTTTTTCCAATAGTTTTTAATCAGTCTTGCAAAATGAGACCGAGCGGGCGTTGGCTTGATAGAAAATTATTCTCTCATGTTTCGTTGCGTATTCTGGGTATTTTTCTTCAATCGTTCGCTACAATTTAATGATTTGTTGTCGACAGCGTTCCTTATATCTACATAGTTTCGTGACAAATTCAGAAGTTCAGAACACCGAACGCCCCACTAATTCTACCAAAGATATTCATTGGCGTCAGGAACATTCGGATTTGTCGTTGATAAGGTTGGTTGGCGAGGTTTCACTTTTGGTCTGTTGCGTTTACCGTAATGGAAAAACAACTTCTTTTGTGGCTAGGATGGTAGCTTTCCATATTAATCATAGATCTCAGATATTGTGGTTGATTACATACATAAAAGTACCAACCAAATCGAAGCCAACATTATAACTCATGATCCCTAAGTAACAAAAAACAACAATAACAAATAAGTTTCATAAGTGTAAAGTAAGACAAGTACAACAAAAAGTTGCCGATGTAAGCACAGCTGTGCTTCCCTCAACCAGAGACTCTTTGCAACAAACTTTCTACAAACAAAAAAAAAAATTATGAAAAATTAAAAATAGACATAAATTGCCACATAGGCTAATTTATGAAGCAACTATAGGAGCGCCCACACACAGTGCAGCAGATACGGAAATGGCCATGCAATTTTGCCAAAGAAGCATTTTACGCATATTTAATGCAACAACAACAAGAATAAAAGCATAAAAACAATAACAACAAAAACCATAAAAGACAACAGCAATAAAAACAATAGCAACAAAGCAAACATGCCAAGAATACCAATATGTGCAGCAGCAAAACAAATAACGACCGCCAAGTATTGCATGTATTTTCTAATTACAATGGCACGATGTTGCCACTGCCGCACTGTCGCACACAGTTGCTACAGTTCTTTTGTGTGCGCACAAACAACACTTCCTGCTGCACTTACCAACTATATTTGCACTATTTGCAACTGAAAAATATGAAACTTCGTTTAATTTGTTTTGTTTCTGCTTCTGTTTGCCATATTTTCTTTATTTGTTGGCTCATTATTTGTCCAACTTTGTTTTTGTGTGTGAGGCACAATTATGCGCCGCATAGCCATTTGACTTTGAAATAGTGTTGCAACAACAATTAAAATGGCGTAACTTTATTTTTAGAAAATTATTTGTTGTTTTTATTGTGTAATATCTGATTAAATATCATTTCAATTACAGAGGAGTCTTTTATGCCACACGAATAGTAGTGAAGAGAAATGAAAATGGAGTATTCTTCGAGCTCATATATTTAGAATATTCAATATTCAAGGTCTGATTTGTAATGTATAGCGATGTCGTAACTTGATTATTATAAGATAAGATAAAATAGATAGACGAGGATTGTGCCGCGTCCTTAGGTCTATTGTGCCCTTTATTAATTCACAAAGGCTCACCTAGCGCCAGCATAATGATAAAGTCCAATACACTGCTGGGTGCTAATGAAGCGATATGAGCTCTATTTGAAAATATGGATCGCAGAGCATTTATCCTGCGTCTGCAGACTGCTATGCAGTCAATTAGCAGGTGTTCTGTAGTTTCAGGCTTCCTGCCACAGCACCGGAAATTTGCTTACAATGAATAGTGTAGAATACGACAAGTAGCCTTATCTTGTCCCTAGGGAAGTTGATTACATATTTATATAAAACTGCTGAGGCTGTAACCCCCAATTAGCAATTTGGCATGTCGCATGCTTTGCAGTTGTTGCCAATACCTCTCTCTGTCTACTCCTTCTTACTTGCGGAGCAACTCCTTTAGAGAATGAGGACCCACCTCGATGAAAGATTCAGGCCCTATCATGTTAGTGGATAATGCGAAGCGGTCGAGCTCATCAGCCTGTTCATTCCTGGCTAAACCTTTGTTCCCAGTCACCTAGATAACATGTACTTGGTTATGTTCCGCTAGACTACTCAGTCGTTCTCTACACTCCTAATACCAATCGCTAAGTATAGTTATACATTGGGTGCGATAGTTGAGTTGGAGGCTTATCTCTATGCACCGACTTATGGCAAAGGCTTCTGTCAGAAAAATGCTCGGAAAACTTCCCATATGGGATATATACTATACATGGTCCTGCAACTCTTGCACCGTCGTTTTTGAGCCGTCTGTAAACCACTTAACTGTACCATCCTTAAGCAGGAACTCGAAATCATTCCATTTAGCCTTGCTGCTAATGGTAACCTTGAACTTCTTGGCGAAGCGAAACCTTTTAGTAATGCAGTCCTTTAGGAGAATAGCCAATGGTATTTCACCACTTAACTCCTTTATCCGCAGGGAGGAGATTAGCTTACCTCTGTCACATCTTTATGCTGCCATTTGTAGCAGTGTGTATGTGGCTACCTGAGCAATTACTAGGTGACTTTAAGTGCTGCCGTCGAACAAGTGCTCATTGCACCAGACATGCAGTTACATGTAAGTCGTGTCAGCTGCGATAGTTGGAGTCCTACCGAAATCTGCGAAGCCTTTGAGTCTCAAGCTACCGCCCCATACGTGATTATCGGTTGCCAGATCTTCGTATACAACCACCTAACAATCCTTGCCTTGCAGCACCAGGATTTGCCAACTAGTCGATTTTATGGTCATCATGTTGCAACTGATCGCTCCATTTAAAAGTAATTATTTTGGTTTGAAAAACTTAAATAAAATTGTTTTTGCATCGGATTTGGACTAACGATGAAAGTGGATTCAATCGAATTAACCTTAACGAAAAATTATATGTCCAACCACTCTAATCCACGTCAAAGCTGAATATCAACAACCGACCAAGATAATGGACTATCTTTGGTGGGTCTTCAAATGGAAGTGAGCGATTGCAGAAAACGCTTGGAATTTGCGATTAGCTTATAACAGCAATCGCAGATAATTCCATATCCCCGACCGGAGACCCTAAGCTGCAGTAAGATAAACAGGATATAAAGTTATGGTTTTGCTCTTTGCTTCATAATAGTTATGCTAAGCTGAATATTCCAGTTCAATTTGCGTATAGTTAACTTGCCTTATGCCTTGCTATGTTACTTTATATTAAGTACATAGCATTTTGTTACTTTATTCAATATATTATTGAAATGTTCAGCATGGTTTGATTGGCTTTTATGACGAGTGTCGATGCCATAATCTCAAAGGGTGCCTACAACTCTGATCACCGCTAATAGCATCTAACTAATCTAGTAGTTTATCAATCGATATATGCAGCAGCTAAAACAGAATTTTACCTTCTTGAATACAATATTGCTTCCAACAACTATTACCTGAAAATTTAGGACAACTTTGGTTGCTAGAATCTCCTGGGTTTTCCCGAAAATTATAACTTAAAAGCTTGATAGGATTAGGAAACTCAAAGACACAACTTAGAAAAGCATCTATTTGGAGAATAAATGTGGAATATTTTCCTTAAAATATACAGAATATTGTGTGTAGGTAATTCAAGGTGAGAATATTCTCTTAACTTTAAAAGATTTTGTATGTAGTAAAACGCCTACAGGAAACACATTCTTCATACGATAAAGGAATGAACTGACCAACATAAGTTTATATTTTAAGTGGATTAATATTTAATGGCTGCAATGATTAGATAATAGCCTTTAAATGTACAATGTAGCTTCAACTTAGAGTAAATTCAGGCCATTTCCAAATACAGCTTAGTAATGAAGTTAAAGGGTGACCTTTTCTACCTGGGCAAGAACCAGGATTCTAGGAATTCGAACTTTTTACTAGTGGGAACTGTTAATCGATGAAGAAAAAATACTGGGGTACTTTTTAAAACATGAATCATATCTTTTAGACCGTCTTGCTTTTTGTAGATTATTTTTCGTCACCCAAAATGCAAAAAAACTTATCTCCAGAAAAATCAAAATTGAGTTTTTTGCTTCTAAAATTTTCAGCTTCTGCTGTCAGTTATAACCAATATATAACCATTTTATAACCAAACGTCAAATTTTGTTTCAATATGAGTGGTTTCTATTATATCGTTTTTCCTTCGCCTGTGAACTTATGAAAAGTGGTGTTACGTTATTTTGCATTTTAGCAAACGATTATAATTACATATAATGATTCATTGAGAATTCCAATTTCGAAATTCTCTAAATTTACTCTTATTTAATTTTCCGTTAAATTTTGTCCTAAGTATTTCACTTCACACTTTATGCAAAACAATGATTCATTGAGAATTCCAATTTCGAAATTCTCTAAATTTACTCTTATTTAATTTTCCGTTAAATTTTGTCCTAAGTATTTCACTTCACACTTTATGCAAAACAAAAAACATTTATTTACTGTTTACCTTTTATCTGTTGTTTTAAATTTACTTATTTTTTCTCCGAAACTTCGGACACAAAAAATTGCTATAATATATACATAATTATGCTACATCTTCTACATTTTTCCCCTAAGGTCTTAACTTGGCTAATTTGCATGAACGTGACATAAACAGAAATAATTATAATACCTATTTTTTGATTCTTTTTATAATCTCTAGGTACGGCTGTTTGTAGTAGAGTACTTGCCTGAAGGTAAACAGACTCATAAAACGTGCGAAAACTTCAGAATTAAGTAATAAATGCGGAAAAGGTGTGAAAATTGAGCAAAACAATAAACGGAAAGAAAAATTTTGTTTACAAACAAACAAAATTCTAATTGCATTAGGGAAATGGCGAGGGTAAAGTTTCCGGAAAGAAAGAAAACTTCGCACAAAGAGAGTATGGTAGACAAGACAGTAAGCGAAATAAATAATTTATGCGGCAAATTTCCATACATACAATTAAGCTGTTAGCTGTTAGTTGGGACAGGTAAGCAGGTAATATTAGTGGAGGGTCATGGTAGAGGGCACTGCATGCATTTATATTCAAAGAACTCCGAGTATAAAAATCCACAACCCAGTACGCTGGCTTAAGCACATTTCTATAAGAAGGCCGTAATAATGTGTATTGCATCTGAAGTTTGCAATGAGTCTACAATAAAATGTTGGGGTCAGTCATAAGAAAACCTAACCCAAAAATGCAACGCAACTGGAGTCAAATCCGATAACCATTTACTCCGATAATTTCTATAACGTGGAAACCCCGAGTATATGAGCAGAATATTTTTACATAAGGAGCAACTTTTCTTCTATTTTACAAGGTCTGTCGCAAAAGAAACAGGACTGTTAAAAAAACAACAAAAAATTAATATTTTTCCAAAGTTATATTTTTTTATTCAAAGTAGTTTCCTCGTGCCTCGATACAGCGTTTAGCCCGGTCAATTAGCATTTCAAATGAGTGTTTAAGGTCATTTTTCGGAATGCTCCTGAGAATATCGGTCGTCGCCTTTTGGATAGCTGAAATGTCCTGAAACCAGTGTCCTTTCATGGGCAAATGAAGTTTTCCAAATAGGTAAAAATCACAGGGTGCCAGATCAGGTGAGTAGGGTGAGTGATTAATGGTTAATATGTAGTTTTTTGTCAAAAAATCAGTGACAAGCGTCGACCGATGACACGGCGCATTATCGTGCAACAGGCGCCAGGACCCTGCCTCACGCTATTGTGGTCGAGCACGACGAATGCGTGACAAAAGACACTTCATAACACCAAGGTAAAACACAGTATTAATCGTTTGGCCAGGTAGGACGAACTCTCGGTGTACAATACCCTCGGAATCGTAAAAATAAATCAGCATTGTCTTTATTTTTGACTTCTGAAGACGATCGACTTCTGATCGTCACAGAGGTCCTCACGATCTTCTTGGAATCGCTTAAACCACTTATGCACATTACTACGGGATAGGCACTGATCATCATAAACTTTTTTCATCATTTGAAATGTTTCAGTAAACGTTTTCCCAAGTTTAAAACAAAATTTAATATTTGCTCTTTCTTCAAAATGCATTTTATGACCGATGACCAAAAGCTGCTGTCACTTTTTGATCGATAACATCGATTGTAGTTATCCAATTGTCTTAAAATTGCGAAATGTCAACAAGAGATCAAACTTTTTATTTCATATACCCACCAATAGGTGGCGCCACCAGATATAGTTATATTTAAAAAGTTCTGTTTCTTTTGCGACAGACCTTGTATAAGGGTATTATTCTTTTAAATCTAAGATCTAGTAAAATAAATCCATTTTTATTACATTAAAGTGAGACTATTTAGATCAAATATGCACCGAAAAACATTTTGAAATTGATCTCTTAATGCCGCTCTTATAGAAATCATCGTTGCTAATGGCAAAAAACTAGGAACGTCAGTCTTTTACAAGCTTCTCTTGAGGGGTAATTTTTAACAGGTAGTAATCAATTGGAGCCAAGGACGGATTATAAGATGGATACATATATCAAAACAACCAATTTAAGCTCTTGGAGCTTCTAGAAAGTCACTATCATTGTATGTGGCCTGAAAAAGTTCAAATGGAACACAACTCCTCAGGTATTAACCAATGTTCGTTTCTAAGCAATTGCGTCCTTCAAACGGTTCATAACTAACATTACAGGTTCGAATTAAGTGCTTGATCGTAGGGGAGCAGGTCATAAGAGTTTATTTCCAGCCAAATCCGACAAACATATGAGCAAATCATTCCTGACCATTAAACCTGGCTGGGTCACGAACGTTCCAGATCGACGTTGTTTTAAATAACCTACTTTTCATCACCAGTAATCAACCGCTTCATCGGTTCATTTTTTGTTGCAATTCACTACCGATTTGCTGGCGAAAACTCGGTTTTTTTTTGCGTTAAGTCGACTGCCACCTATACATCGAGTTCTGTATTTAAATCGTTCCAAACGTCTTTTTATATTTGCAGTATTTGGCTTCTGACCAGTCTTATCGATTTACATTATTTTATCGATATTTTTGATGCAGATAATTAGATATGTTTCTTTATGAGCCATGAACATTCTTTTGTAAACAAACCAGGCTAAATTTCTCAGGTCTAAGGAGCGGTAAACTCTAGTTCCTCAAATTTAATGGTAGATACAGCTAATTTATAGAGTCGTCTGTAATCCCTTTTGAGTTATCTATGTTTATGGTACAACCCCAGTTAGACAGGTCATATATATTAAACAATTTCTACACAAATGTTCAACCAGATAGTGTTTTTCAGCTGAAACGGTCTTGCGCAGTTTTTGGCCAGCCTTTAAGTGATTCAGATCTTTTTACGGCTGAAGTCATAACAGAGATTAAAACAAATACTTTCTACTGTCAAGAAAACCGCTTTGAAGGCAAACTTCATAATATCACACATGATATCATTCACGAATGTTTGGGCATGAAAAAGCTCAGTGCAAAATGGTTGCCGCGCGAGCTCACTTTTGACCAAAAACAGCGACGAATTGTTGATTCAAAACAGTATTCAGACATGTTTAACCGTAATAAACCCGAGTTTTTGCCTCGATATGTGGCAATGGATAAAACATGGCGCCATCATTTCAGTCATCCGAATTGTCTGCGCACGATGAACACGCTCCAAAGCGTGAGAAAACACAACAGTGGGCTGGCAAGGTTTTTGCGTCGGTATTTTAGGATGCGCTTGGAATAATCTTTATTGACTACCTTAAAGAAGGAAGGACCGTCAAAAAACAACTATTAGAAAGCATTATTGGAACATTTGTAAAGACGAAATCGCCGTGAGACGGCCGCATCTGAAGAAATAGAAAGTTATGTTTCACCAAGACAATGAACCGTGTCACAAGTCAGGGAAAACGATCCTTGAATTGAGTTTTGAACTGCTTCCACATCGCTCATATTCTCCAAATCTGGCCGCCAGCAACTATTTTCTCTTCTCAGACCTCAAAAGAATGCTCTCTGGGAAGAAATTTTCGTCGAATGAAACTGAGCCCAATTTGGAAGCAAGAAACAAATCGTACTACAAACAAGTAAGGAAGGGCTAAGTTCGGGTGTCACCGAACATTTTATACCCTCGCATGATAAAGTGATAATCGAGATTTCATTATACGTCATTTATATATTTTTCAAATACCGTATTTTTGTAAAGTTTTATTCCGCTATCATCATTGGTTCCTATTGTATATGTACATACATATATTATACAGAGAAGGCATCAGATGGAATTCGAAATAGCGTTATATTTTAAGAAGGCGTGGTTGTGAACCGATTTCACCCATATTTCGTACGTGTCATCAGGGTGTTAAAAAAATATTATATACCGAATTTCATTGAAATCGGTCTAGTAGTTCCTGAGATACGGTTTTTGGTCCATAAGTGGGCGAGGCCACGCCCATTTCAAATTTTAAAAACAGCCTGGGTGCAGCTTTCTTCTGCCATTTCTTCCGTAAAATTTAGTGTTTCTGACGTTTTTTGTTAGTCGGTTAACGGACTTTTAGTGATTTTCAACATAACCTTTTTATTATCCGATTTCTTCCATTTTTGAACTGTATATAGAAATGCCTGAAGAAAACGACTCTGTAGAGTTTGGTTGACATAGCTATAGTAGTTTCTGAGATATGTACAAAAAACTTAGTAGGGGGCGGGGCCACGCCCACTTTTCCAAAAAAAACTGCGTCCAAATATGCCCCTCCCTAATGCGATCCTTTGTGCCAAATTTCACTTTCATATCTTTATTTATGGCTTAGTTATGACACTTTATAGGTTTTCCGTTTCCGCCATTTTGTGGGCGTGGCAGTGGGCCGATTTTGCCCATCTTCGAACTTAACCTTCTTATGGAGCCAAGGAATACGTGTACCAAGTTTCATCATGATATCTCAATTTTTACTCAAGTTACAGCTTGCACGGACGGACGGACGGACGGACGGACAGACGGACGGACAGACGGACGGACAGACATCCGGATTTCGACTCTACTCGTCACCCTGATCACTTTGGTATATATAACCCTATATCTGACTCTTTTAGTTTTAGGACTTACAAACAACCGTTATGTGAACAAAACTATAATACTCTCCTTAGCAACATTGTTGCGAGAGTATAAAAAGGTATCGAAAAGACGGTCGCTATAATCAGTGTATCACTCTTGAAGATCCCTATGTTAAATAAAAAAAAAAAAATTTTTTCAAAAAATGTTTTACTATGGTAAGCCGGGAACCTTTCAATTGACTTGTTGGCTTTAAAAATACATAATCTACTTAAGCAGTTTTTGCTGCAAATGCATTATGTACAAATTTTTTTATTTTATTTGCCACCGATTTTGTTCGTTCCTCTAATGTCATATAATGCATAATGCATCATTAGTACTAAACTTAAATAAATTCAAGTACATACATACACACCGACATGAAAACATATCTCTCTAAGTACTTTATTATCGTATTTCACACGATTACTATATCCATTTTTCATCGGTTACTTTACACCTGTCAATTTTATCATTTGTTTTTGTTGCCACACAGTTTCTTGTCACTAATCGAGCAGGCACTTTGATGGATTGCTGCTAATTCCATTTGGATAATCCAATACACTAATTTATATTATGTAATTGCAAAGTTTTCAGATCATTAAAACTGGCAAAGTTTATTTGAAAGTGAGCGGCCAAAAGTTTGTTCAATATTCTGCGAGAAAAAAATAATATTATTTGTGGTAATTGACTTTGAGTAAGCTGATTGGAAATTGATGGAAACTTAAGAGTCTTTTACTAAACTTTTTACTCTGTGGAAATATATGTATGTATGTAACTAGCAAATTTTGAACACTAAAAAGTAAGCTACAAAACAGTGGCGAAGTATGTCTGTGAGGTCTGTGTGATATGGAAAAATATGCCGGCTCAATTACATTAACTTTAGAGGAGAAATCAATACTGTCATTAGACACAATCTTTGCATTCGGCAAATGAATGAGGAATATTTATAATAAAGCTGATATTTGGAAAATTTGCTTAATTTTTTTCATAATTTTTTTTCTTAAATATACTTATAGGTTCATGTTAATTCAGATTTGAAAATTTTGTTTCAATATCTCAAGTGGTTTTCTTTTTATATGGTTTTTTGCTTCTCCTGTAAACCTACGAAAAGTTATGTTACGTTATTTTGCATTTCAGGTGACGATATGAAATTAACGTGTGAGAAGCCATATGATTCTTGGTAAAACAACGATATATAATAATAAAGCAGCTTTAGCTCTATAACTTCTTGATCGTGCTGATTTTGGGTCCTTCAATCATAAAGCAGATACTCGTTTTTTGGTCTGAAGTATAATACTTTTATAGAAATTGATTCCACAGAATAAGCGGCAGTATTCGAAGCTGGAAAAATTCATTCAAATTGAATCTACAAATTGAAATCCAGCGTTGGATTTTCGCTCTTCTGCAAATAATGCATGTTACTAGACTCTGTTCATCGCATAATAGAGATAAGTTGCCGATTCATATCTCGTGGATGATGGCAATCATACGCCTTAGTTTTTTTGGAGAAAATCATATAGGATCGAGAAAAATATTATTTTTGAATAAAGAGACTAATAGATCTGTTGCGTTTCTCAACTGGATATCTCAGTTGATGGTTGGTTAATCGGGATTCAAAAAATATGATGGTCAGGACATATAAAGATCATATAAAGATCCTTAAAAAACTGCAAATTTGGTGTGATTCTGAATTTTGTACCTCGTGGTTAATGGGGATAGAAAAAAACAATCAGCACGAGAAAAGATCATGCGAAGACCAGCAGTTCTGTTCTGATTCTGAAATTGATATCTTGTGATAGATTGCAATCATACGACATCAATTGGAATCGAAAAAGCATCATAGTGCAGTCGTAGAAATATCGTGTAAAAATCGTTAGTTAAGATCCAATACTCAACATGATATCACGTGATAAATGGCTATCATACATCAATTGGGATCAGGTCTTGAAAGTTCATGTTAAGGCCAACAGTTCGGTTACGATCGTTAACTTGGGATCACGTGGTTTATAACCGTAATATCATAAGTTCTTTTCGAGAACATCAAACGGTATCAAAAAACTATGATGCCTGAAAGTGAAGGGGTAATGTAATGACCGATAGTTTTGTTCGAATTCTGAATTTGGTTTCTTGTGATTGATGAAGGTCAAACTCTGAGCAAATCCAGGACAAAAATCTGATAGACGCTCTCAATGTGGTAGCTCGTAATTAATAGATATTTTACCCTAAGTTCTTTTCAACCATCGAAAATATACAAAAGTCAGACCGAAAAACATCATGTAAAGACCAGTATTTCCTTTCTGATTTTCAGTTTTGTATCTCACTGTCCATCTAGAGAGAAACATAACGTAGTCATATCATGAAAGATTTTCAATTTGGCATTTTGTGATTGATGACGGTCATGCCTTAAGTTCTTCCCGAGGACTTCAATCAAAATCAAAAAAAAATGATAGTCAGGTCCTGAAATCAGTGTGCAAAGGTCGATCGTTGTGGGTCGATTTTCTACTTAGTAGCTCGTAGCCATACTCTGCATTGTTCTCTTCAAGTAACCCAATGTATTTTTGATGCCTCAGATCTACTCTGAACTCAAGTAAGAATCGAACGAAACAATCGCTTGAGCCGTATTGAGGAGTCATATTCATTGACTTCCTTATTTGTTACAACAATTTTCCACCTCTTATGTCCATATAACGGCATAATAACCGTTGTAACGTCACATTCAAGCAATTTGAAAAGAGCGAACGCCTTGAAATATGCAACAGTTAAAGTGTGAACGAATGTGTGTAAGTAAAGCAAAACTTAAAGGCAGCATGCTGAGCTTGAAACGCGCTCACACATGGAGGAGGTCAATTCACAGCGTTGCAAGTGTGCATGCAACAATTTATTTTTATGTTGTTATTTTTTTTCTCTTTTTTTATTTTTTATATTTCGTTTTAATTTTTTTTTTTTTAAATCTTTTTGTTATTCTTGCCACAACACATTATAAACACATGTTTGCCTCATGTGCAGGCGGCTGTCTGGGTGACTTGCTTTTTGTTGCAATTGTTTGCGAATATGAGAATTTAATTTCTTTATTAAAAAAAATGGTTGGAGGCGACAAGTACCTACATGTATATAAATACATACGTATGTATGTACATATGTATATACGCGCACATTCATATATACGAGTATAATATGAAACGGAAATATCAGCGACTAGTTGCCGCTGTAACGGTGATTCTTCGCGGTCATGTGGCACGTTTAAATATTATAACTTCACGCTGCTATCACAATGGCAATTTCAAGCAGCTCAACTTACAGCGCAAGCGACATATAAACATATACACACACATATACATATGTATGCAAGTGTGTGTAGAATAAATACGCGCATTTGCGCCCGCCATAAAAGCACTAAGAATAGCAGTGATAATAATAGGTATGTGCAGCATAAAAGACAGTATAAAATTGCACGACAATTACGGTATTTCAGTGCAATACACATACACACACACTCTTATGTGCTTTATGTATTTTTTTCAGCGCGCTTTTATTAAAGCTAAAGCGTTGACCAGCAGACGAGCATCGCTCAAGCTGTGCTGCTGCGGCTACATATTACCGTTGTTTCCATTTGAGCGCTTCGTTGCATACGCGTTGCATGCATCGCTGTTCAACAACGCCCTTCTGGCAACACCTTACACCCGGGCTGTTGTTATTGTAATTTTTTACTGTAAAATTCATTTATTTCATGCGTTTCGAAAAAAATGCAACCCCCGGGGTCTATAAATATAGCAACGGTGCGGTGGCGAAATTGGCAAGTGGAAAATTGCACATATTAGGGTGGTACTAAAACTGAATAATGATTTTTCAAATTTATTTTATGGATTTAAAAAAAAAATGCAACTGCTTTTGTTATAAAGTTTGTTTCGGAAGGGGAAAAATTAAAAATTGGTAAAATTAGGGTGGCACTAAAACTGAAAAAAAATTTAAATTTATTTTATGGATTTCAAAATAAATTTCAAGTGCTTGTATTGTAATATTTGTGCTGCGGAAAATGAAAAACCGAAAATTTGTAAAATTAGGGTGGTACTAAAACTGAAAAATAAATTTTCAAATTTATTTTATGAATGTGAAAAATAAATCAACTGCTTGTGTTGTAATATGTGTGTTGCGGAAGGTGAAAAACAAAATTTTTTTTAAATTAAGGTGGTTCTAAAGCAGAAAACTATTATTATTTTTTTTCATTTATTTCATGGATTCGAAAAACATTGTAACTGCATGCGTTATAACGTATTTGTGTTGAGGAAGAAACTTGCAAATATTAGGGTGGTGCTAAAACTAAAAAATAATTTTTTTCTTTTAATTTAGTATATGGATTTAATAAGATTTACATCACGTGTTATACATATTTTTTGGAAGTTGGTGAGCAGTAACTCGAAATTATCAGAGTGGTTCTAAAACTGAAATGTATTTTTTTTTTAATTGACTTCGTTTAATTCGCATGTTATATGTATGTTACGTGTGTTGAGTAAAAACCTTGCAGTTGGTGAAAAAATTTGCAAATATTAGGGTGGTGTGAAAACTAAGGAAAAATTGTTTGCATTTATTTTATAAGTTTGAAAAAAATTGAGCTCTATGTATTGTAATATATGTGTGTAGAGGAATATGTAAAGCCGAAACTTGGAAATGTGAGGGTGGTTCTAAAATATACATATATATTTTTCAAAAATAAATTTTCAATTTATTTTATCGGTTTGATAAAATGCAAGAGGATGTATTATAACATATGCATATAAAAAGCAAGAATTTGCAAATGTTAGGGTGGTTCTAAATCTGGAACTTCAATTATTTTTCGAAAGAATGCGCTAATTTCTAATGAATTTTCTTTAGTAGAAAAATATATTATAAAAAATTTGCCTTTTGGATAGGGTTAGGGTGTGTCGAAAAGTTAATAAGCACAGAATTGAAAATCGTATTTTATTTTTTTTTATATAATTAACAAACAAAATCTATATTACATACCCACAGAGATATTTATATAATTTTTGCGCTGGTTTTAGGCAGTTAAAGCAATCTGAGGGTGGACTACTATTTAGCATACTTTACTCCATTCCAATTGAGAAACGGATTTTATACATGCTTTGACAGCGATATTTCCGATTTGTAGAACCAAATTGGAAATATTGCTAAATAAAAATTTTTAAGTGCCACCCTAATGATGTTCATACATACTATATAATGCATGTGCAATGATTTCTATGCTGCGCTTTTAGCGAGCATAAAAATAATACACATGATGGCGAAGAACTACCAAACAACAACAACAAGAATAATAGCTACAACAATAGCCGAAAGCATCATAAAAACTTGCAATGACTAAAGGAAAAATGACAAAAAACTGTTTGAAAAATATGCAACAAAATGAAAAATTGCAACAACAACAATTGACTGTGTTTATTTATAAAGCCATGCTGCTCGCATATGTTTGCACAACAACAACAATAATGTCATGCAATAACAACAGCACATGGCAGACCACTTGGTTGCACAATGATACCGCTGAACGCCCTTGCTGTGCACCCTTGTAGTGGTTGTTGTTGTTATTTACAGTTGCAGGTTGAACACACATGCTCGCGAATTTACAGTTGTGTTCGGAATATTAGTAGTATTTAAACAAAAACTGATTAGTGTTTCGTTTGACTTGTCTGTGATGCGTGGACTGGTGAAGGCATCTTTGAGAATGACTCTCTCAGTTCTTTCTTCGGATTCTGTGAGAGGTTTTATTTCTATCAAAACGTTTCAATATTTGTCAGACTTACTCAGAGTGAGAGGCATGAGTCCGGTGCTCTGTCTGGCTTCAAACTAAGTCAACTGTTTATAAATAGCTTAAGACTGTGGTCCTTGAAGTCCTCTGTGAGTTGGACACCAGTCTACAGGAAAGTCATCGATTAAAGGTCGGGTGTTTTAAGGAGATTTCAAAAACTGATACTTTTGGATTTTTCTGACACCTTTTCGAAGTCTTTTTGAGCAGAAAGTTTACATATCAAAGAGATAAGCTTTCCTAAGTCTGCGTTAAGTTTACTATATCACATGTTGATCTAGGAGGAACGAAACATGCTCCCGTTTTTTAAGGTTCAAACCAAGTTTTTGTATATCGATACGCGGAATAATCGATCTGGCTCAAATATTGTGAGACATGCCCTTTCATTATGCCTTTTCTACAAATAATATAAACTGTCTGAAGTCAGTTGGCTCACGGATTATATCAAACTTCTGAGACTCTAAACAAAGTCGAGTTGGACCTCTTTTCTATCAAGAGTACGAGGTTTCGGAAGTCAGCTGGCTCACGGCTTATGGGGAAAGTTCTAACTTATGAGACCAAGATATATGTAAGTCCGGCAGAACTGCCTTCTAAGACGAAATTTAGTTTTTACCTCGAAGATTGTAGGCAAGAATATAATCACCTTTAGCTGGGCGAATTTCTATATTATTATTATTATTTTTGATCTGCTACAGTATTTTTTTAGCAATTGAGTATATTTGAATATGTTTTTTTAATTCTTTAATAAGGCTTTTAGTGCTTTATCAATGTCTTGACGGTCAGGAATGTGTAGTACTATGCAAAGTAAAACCCTCAAATTAATAAAAAAAAATAATGAGTTTGATTTTACTAAATCTTATAAAAGAAATTTCTGAATCCATACCTATAAAGCTCTCCTAATCTTATTATATCCAGCTTAAAGTACATATTTGGTCACGTTAAAGCTATTGAAATATTTTTCAACTAATATTATACAAATATAAAATTATTAAATTTATTTCCACCACAACTGTACTTTTAATAGCATTTATATGTATACCCGACGAGAATTTTTTTTTTTGAAATTTCAGAGAATTAACAGATCAATGAAACAGTCGTCAGCCTGACACATAGATGAAGCTACTGAAATCAAATTCGTATGATTTTTAGTTAGTCCTAACCTTCGATGAACGCAATGGACGCCCAAAAGAGGTTGTTACGGACGAAAATACCTAAAATATTCCACAAAATAATTTTGGATGACTGTAAAGTGAGTTTTTGTCGAGATAACCGAGGCCCCAAAGATATCAAAGGAACTTGTAATATACATACATAGTATCATTCACGAATAATTGGGTATGAGAAAGCTCTGTGCAAAATGGATGCTGCTCGACCTCACTTTTGACCAGAAACAACGACGAGTTGATGATTCGGAGCACTGTTACAAGATGTTCAAACATACAAAACCGAGTTTTTGCGTCGATATACTAGATGCAGCATGACTTCAACATTTCACTCCGAAGTCCAATCGATAGTAAAGCGAGTGGACTGCGCTCTTTGAGCCCGCTTCAAAACAATAAAAACTAAACTATCAACTGGCAAGGTTATGACGTCTATATTGTGGGCTGTGCATGTCATCGTTTTTATTGACTTCCTTGGAAAAGGAATCACCATCAAATGAGACTATTATGTAGCGTTATTCGACCGTTTGAAAAACGAGATCATGGAAAGACGGCCTCATCTGAAGAAAAATAACACGCTGTTTCACCAATACATTGCATCGTGTCAGTGAAAACGATGGCAAAAATCCATAAATTGAGCTTCAAATTGCTGACATATCTACCGTATTATCCGCAACTAGTTTTACACAGTAACTATTATCTGTTTTCAGAACGCAAAAGAATGCTCGTTGGGAAGAAATTTCGTCGACTGAAAAGATGATCGCCGAAACTGAGGCCTATTCGGCAGCAGAGGACACCAATCGTACTACAAAATTTGTATAGAAAAGTTGACGAACCGCTATAATCAGGGTATCAAACTTGAAAGCAATAAAATTGTGAATAAAAAAATGAATTTTGCCAAATTCTTGCTATAGTGGGCCGGGAACTTTTCATTTGAACGATTATTTGCAATTTCGATACTTAGCGAACAGTGTAGAGTAAGACTATTGCGTGCGATTTCGTTATTTATATATTTCTCGTAAAGAAAAATTTATGAAAAAAATCTGTTAGGATATAACAAAAAACAAAAGAAATACGAAATAAAATTTCTTTTTGTGTTTACATCATTATTATATATCTAAAGCGATCAAAAGAAATACACTACTGTTCTTTTTCTTTATTGGCACAGACACCGCTTACCCGGTTATAGCCGTGGGACGCAAGTAATGTAACATAATTAAGTGGCGAACTTTTTGTCTTATTTTCAAATTCATTGAAAACCATATTTGAGTTCATTAAATTTCCTGCAGGGCATGTGCATAGTGTAAATGCGCCCATTCTACCGCAGGGCATTATTGCTGTGATATCTCAATGTGTAGAAAAATACATGCCCCAATAAAATTGCAACGCACTGAGCTTTAAAATTAAATATTTAAACAATGCCGTGTGCTAAATTTTTATAATAAAACTGCGATTTGCTGGCTGTGTGTATTTCATTTTATTTTAGATTGTGCGTTTATGCTTTGTGAATCATTGCAATGCGAATTTTTAGCGATTTAATGTATTCAAATTTTTTTTTATCATAGAAAGCAGATTTTATTCATCAAAGAAATAAGCGCAGCACTAAAACGGATGTGTCGGAGGACATCGATAGCACTGGATTGCAACGCAAGTGCTGCCAGTTTGTTAGAACAACTTCTACAGTTCTAACCACTATTCTACAACGTTGTCGTATCGAAGAGAGCTATTGAATGTAAGATCTGGTATTCGCTTACCAATGACTAAGCTATTTCCTAGCGAAGAAGATATTTTATCGGCTTCTGATTACTTTTGTAGAGTCTATACCACATTGGAAACAACTTTCTAGAATAGTCTCTTCCAAATTTCTTAAGCGGCGTCGATGAGAGTAAATCAAAAATTATATTACCAAAATATGAAATCGAAGATAACATGACATTTGGGTATGATTAGTAATTACCAACTTCTCTGTCGTATTTATAAGACTCGTAGATTTATGGCATAAGAATTTCAGTGGATTTCATACCTCTTCGAAACTTTATAAGTTTCATAAACAGTAAAAAAGTAGGAACAACTCAAAAATATCCAAATAACCTTCAGGGTTATTTCATGTGGTTATATTTTCTAAACGAAGCTGGTATTTTCATAGTATAGGAGGCTCTTAACAAAGAAAATGTTGAAATATGGCGATCAAAAGGACCAGAAGAACACACATGACGTTGGATTCGGACACTACGAAAGCAATATATACGAATTTATTTGGCAATAAACTGTAGAAATTAACTGGTTTTAGCCATATATCGGGGTTTGAGGGCTGGTTTCGGCAAACTGACATGAATACAATATATCATGTTTCGACAAATCGCCATATCGACAATATTCAAGATCTCGGAATTATGGCAATAGACTTATATCTGTGATACTAAGATTTCGAGTCATGACCACCACCACCTCTGTTAATGACGATAACATTGAAAAAGCAGTGCTTTAAAATCATCATGCTAGCAACAGGAAGCTAGCACACGATTTCTACATAAGTACATCTGTTATGAATATAAGGCGGAGAGAAGTTCACAACATAGTAGTTTGGATATAGTACTCAAAAATATTTATTGATTTTAGGTATAAAGCATGCCAATATAAGACTCGTACTAAAATACAAGCATCTTTTGCAAAAACGAGTAGAAGTCGCAAAAAAAGAATATTGGCAACATAGCTAAGACTCTGTATTCAACAAGGGTCTCATACTTGTGACGAGACATCAATTTATGAATATGATGTGGCAACTCTCCAATAATCGCGTGAATGACGCTCCAAAAATGAGTTGAAACTGAGAATCAATCTTCTAAAAGGATGCACAGCTGCTGATATTCATATTACGTTACATCGCGCTCGCGTGTTGGCTCCCATTTCACTGTTGACAGTCATAACTTTGAAGTAGCAGATAATCCAACACAGAATAACTCTTGCTAACAGGTGCTACTTCAGACTGAGTAGGCAACTGAGAAGAAAAGTCATCTCCCCACGAACAAAGACCAAACTCTACAAGTCACTCATCATCCTCGTCCTTCTGTATGGCATGGACGATGACAACATCTAATGAGTCAGCGTTACGAGTGTTTGAGGGAAAGATTCAGCGGAAGATTTATGGTTCTTTGCGCATTGAAAACGGCAAATATCGCAGTCGATGGAACGATGAGCTCTACGAGACATAGTATACATAGTTCGGCAGATTAAGAGACAGAGTCATGTCGCCCGAATGGATGAAAACAGTCCAATTAGGAGAGTATTCGACGCAGTACCCGCGGGGGGAAGCAGAGGAAGAGGAAGATCTCCACTTCGTTGGAAAGACCAGGAGGAGAAGGACCTGGCCAAACTTGAAATCTCCAATTGGCGTCAAACAGCGAAAAGGAAGAACGACTGGCGCGCTGTTGTAAGCTCGGCTATACCCGCATAAGCGTGTCTTAGCCAATAATGCATAAGAAGACATGGCCGTTTTGAGACTTCTAAGTGAATTAATTGGGCAAAAATGACCGGATTTGTGGACAGATAATTCGTAGATTTTTCACCACGATATTTCTCCATCACATTCTATATGATTAAGACTGACATCTTGACCAAACACGAAACCGTCATCAACGCCATTCAACGTATTCTCCAGAATTGCCACTCTGTGACTTTTTTCTGTTTTCGAAACCAAAGCATCTACATATATCGGCGGACCCGCACTGAGTTCATTGAGGCCTTTAATTGTCATTCGCTGAAGGTCATATAAGCCGATAGTTTTAATAAGTACATGGAAAATTGGCTTCAGTTCTGCCATACTTGTATTGGCTCAGAAGCCTATTTTGAAGGCGAAAATAAGGATTTGTATTAAAATATGTGAAAGTGTGACTTTTTTGTCAGTTTTGTCACATTTGATCACATGTTATAAGAAACTTTTGAATGAATCTGCCTCAGAGTTTTAGCTCGGTACACAAGTCCAGAAAATTCCCTTTGACACTCGAAGAGACTGTAGGAATATGATAGGAATTAGTATTCCGGTCCATGTCTGGTGGCTACACACACCCGCAGAATGGGGTTTACAGAGCGGGAAAACTGTAGGGAATTACTGGTGCAAGACATCAGGGAAACAATGGACCATCTCTTGTGCACTTGTCGCACATTGGCAAGACTACGCTGTAAGCATCTGGATCCCCACGGTATGATACCTGAAAGAGTTATCGATAGTGAAGTCACAGAGTCTGTTGAAATTCGCGTAAAACGCAGGCATTCCGAAAAATGACTACTTCTCTAGGACCTAGTAACTGGGCTCCATCTGGTATCGCGAATGGCCTAAAAGACTAACCTAACCTAGCATTTAGCGCGATATATTACTTTTACATAAGACATTATCGCTTATTCTTACCTTTTCTTCATCATTGTACATATAATCCTGCTTAGTTGCGCTCTCTTTCAGTTACACCGTTAACTGACTATAACAGTGACATATTTCTTTCAGAAAATCACTGCCAACTAACACATTGTTCCCGAGCAAAAGTAGAACAGCTAAAGGTCAGTCAGCTGCAATGCGCACCTGCCTACTTACTTATGCAGATATTTAAGTAACTAAGTACGTAGAGTGATTTTGAAAGTCACTGTCAAAGCTGGTATGAGTTATTATACCTACTATCCATATGTATGTATGTATGTATGTATACGTAAAGGTATAAAGCAAAAGTGAAAGAAGGTGATTGCAGTAAAAGGGAAATTAAATGGTGTTAAGGGCAAAAGAAGTAGTAAAATATGCCACAACTAAGTCCCAGTGGAATGGAAGGAAAAGCTGAAAAAGTTAACTAAAGAAATATATACTAGTAAATGTACTTTATATATGTACATACTATATATAAATATGTGGGTATATAAATAGGTGACTAGTGGTATAAAAACTAAGCCAATAGAGCAAAATGTGCTGAGCAGGTTATGACTGATGGCGTTGAGTATAAGGTTAGCCGCACAGCTGATGTGTGTTTAACCTAACTATTGAAATAACTGTAATTTTTCTTTAATGAGAACTTTGCTTTGCTAGAGATGGAGAGATAGTGCGAAAAAGAGAGACATGTAGAGTGAGAGAAGGAGGAAGTGCGACGAGGAGTTGAGTGAGTTTTTCTATGTAGCGGGCGGTCGGTCACTGCTAACCCATACAAAAACAAAATATCATTAATAATATGACTGGTCAGTGGTGTCAGCAACAGCAAGAATAGTCTAACAGCCATTCTGTAGCCTAACAGCGTGACAAATGCTAATTAAGGTTGATGAATTGCCAACAGCACATATGTTGGTGTGATTAAGCGACGCAGCAGGGCAGTGCGGGTGGGAAGCGCCGGTGGAGAGAGTGCAAAAATATTCGTTTTGCAACATAACCGAGTTGGCCGCTGCTCGATGACTTATGACTGAAAGCATATGTGTGAATTTTTTTATGGACTTGTTGTTGTTGTTGTTGTTGTTGTTGTAGAAACATATGCGCAAATTCTGCCATTTCACGTCACACTTTTTACAACCGCTGACCTTAATGACAATTAAAGTGTATGTTATATAAAGTACTTGCATAGATACAAACGCAGGGATACATATATACAATATATACATATACATTAAGGTGTTTTTTTATTTTTGAACTATTAATTTTTTTGAGTCCCGTCGCGAAATTTCCTTGGAAATACCCTAAAAAAAATTTCCTGAAAATTTTAACTCTTAATATTAACATTACGAACTGGACCAAGGCCTATAAAAATTTTCCATAGAAAATACACAACAATCCTGAGTTTTTATCTTTAAATTCCTACAGATCAGAGGTATTTTATGGCATCGCTTTGACTTTAGACGCATATTTCTCAGAATTGTTCACTCTACAAAAATGCCTAGTGCAACAAAGTCGTAACTCACACCGGCGATGTAGTACGGGGCTTTAAACATGATTTTTCCCCGAATTTCGCAATTTTTTGTATAAATCTCGTAAATGACAGGAGCTATAGAAAAAATGTACATGACAAATTTGTAGGAAATTTTATTTGCTATAAAAAAGGTTCGAGGTCAAAATCGCTATCAGTAATACTTCTCGAGATATTCAGCTTTTTAAGTAAGCCTGTGTGCAATTTTCATAGATTTTTTAATACATACCATCTATAAAAATTCTTTTAAGCCTTACATACTTATTTATTTATATATTACACACAAAAACATATACATATATAGCTTCTTAGCTATCTATATGGCATAGAACAATAAGCCATCAATTACACACAGTGCTCAGTTTAATGGAGTTAATGAGTATTACTTGCACCTGCTGGCTGTAAGTTAGCCAGGAATTATATCTACCATACATATATGTATTGTGCTAATAATAGCGTTTAGAAGTGCTAATTTTGGTGTCAGCGAAACGTCAATAAAATCAAAGGAATCAAAAATAATAATAAACACAGTGTGATAGTTGTTCGAAATCCAATGGGCAGTCAATGACCCAGCTATTTGCTATGGTCCACGGATTTATATGAATGGTGCATGAACCAGCAAAAATATTTAGCGAATTTTTTTTTTTTTTTACGCAATTTAACAACAGTTAATAATAGAATTGGCCCACATTTGTCTAGTATGTGTTTATTATTTGTTGCTATAATTTAACGAAAGCAGTATCGAACAACTGAACATTTTTTTGGTACAAAAAACCAGAAAATAAAAATAATTTGTTCGAAGATTGTAGGCTGCCTTAGATAATGATGCATGTCAAATTGTTTAAAGATATCAAGTCAAATAAAATAGATTTCCTTTGAAGGACTTAATTTGGACCAACCAGGAAACCTTTTTCTATACCACCTTTATCCTATCGACGTATAAATGAGCAGTTTCTTGTGGTCTTTTTATGTTGTAAGGGGTATTATAAAATAACGAGTTTAACGACTTCTGCAGATAGACGTACCACTCGTCTAACAGTTCGAGTAGGAGACCACGAGCGATCGGGCGAAAACTTACAAATGTTAGGTACTTAATTGTGGTTAATTACAACAAGTGTTGTGATAGGTAGAGAGAAGAGATATTTTTGCAAGCAAAGTGTTAAGGAGTTACGCCTGGCTAGACCCCACAAAAACCTAGCTTAAACAATTTGTTCGAAGAGTAATGAAAAACGAATCGAATTTCTCTCTTAAACATGTATTTAAGTTAAAAAAGTATAGTTATTTTTATACAAAACTAGAGGAACCGTCCACGCTTTTCTGTGGCTGATACATAAATTCCTAATACTACAACTCAAAGTAGGTGCCTCGCAAGTTCATAATCCAACAAAAACAACGAATAACTGTTTCTGAGAAGTGTTTAAGTGCTCTCTAATCGGAATAAAGCTGAAATTTTTCGTCGGTGATAGAAACATAGCTCTAACATTTCCCAATGGAGTCCAATCGATCGTCATTCTAGCG
This sequence comes from Bactrocera tryoni, assembly GCF_016617805.1. Classification (NCBI taxonomy): domain Eukaryota; kingdom Metazoa; phylum Arthropoda; class Insecta; order Diptera; family Tephritidae; genus Bactrocera; species Bactrocera tryoni. The sequence goes on along the minus strand of NC_052500.1, from coordinate 63,505,158 downwards.
GACTTCACATGATGAACCGGTTCTCAGACGTGGAAAAACGAAAAAGGCGGCTGGTAAGGTTATCACATCAGTCTTTTGTGATGCATATGGTAGATATAATACATACTCAACGACTTATTACTGAGTTAGTTATTATCATTGGGTTGGTTGGAAAGGGTAGCAAATAAACGCTTCCGGGTGGTAACCAATTTAAGGGTTATCAAGAAACTCAGTGGATTTGGCAAATACATTACTCTTTTCTACCTCCAGCTGCTTAATGTCTCTTAAATTGGAGTGTTTTGAGTCGTGACTGAAAACTGGGCATTCCCATAGTTCATCCATTTAAAAAGACGGTTTTAAAGTTTTACTTCTTGGAAAGGCCTGACACAAACGCTTCAGCACTGGACTGAGTGGACAGAAATATGTTACTTTGTGTTATAATATCAATTTAAGGACCCTTAAGTGTTGTTTAAGCCAAGAAAAAGAAACAATAAATTTTTTAAAGTTCCTAGACTGGTCGAACATCTTAAGAATATGAAGATGAGATAAATTTTCTGACTCAAATTTGTAATCCTTAACTATCAGTGTAAAGTATTGGCCTTTTGGACTATTAAACTATCATAGGAGGTAATGGTCACAGTAAACTTTATAATAGCTTCCACAAGAATGTCTGTAGCTTTTTAAAAGTACGAGTAGTGCAGAATCGGTTATCATAGTTTTAATACAACGTAAGTACATTTTTTCAATTAACATAGGAAAAGTGGACAAAAACAACTATATCACTCTTAATGGAATTTTATGGAGTTTATGCTACGGGCCTTACCAATAGCGTTCGATGCCCATTAAGAATATTAAATCTCTAAGATGTCCGAGAAAACGGAGTGACACTCACCAGTTAATTATGGATATCAAAGAAAGTTGTGCCTTAATGAGCCTATTTTGCATTTAGAAGCGCAATAAAACTCAATAGGACTTTACTTCTTGGTCAGTCGAGTCTACGTAAACGGAACGGATCTGGTTAATACCACGATCAAGGATTGGCGACTCTACTACATTAATCAAAATGTAATATATTAGGAATCATGTTAGATATTCAACTTTTTATCTAAAAATCTCTTTCAAGGGAAGAGCAGTAGAGTCAATGTGGAAAAAATTTTGAAAATCAATAAAACCGAATTTCACGGATTCCAGAGTAAAGATCTGAATTAAAAAAATCCTAAGTTCGTATAATATCTGAACGTCATATAAACAATTATATTGCTTCGACTCCGATACCCAGTAGCTAAAGATTACACAAAAACCTTTTCGGAACCATTTCAATAAAGCTGCTTACGAAAAGATTCTCGATTTATAGAGGTCATATGCATAAATAGTTGTGATTCAATCGCGGTGAGCTCACTGAAACGGTGGCCAAACCAAAATTGACGATCAAGAAGTTTGTTGAAATCAGCAGGGAATCATCTACCATAAGCTGCTTCATGTTTTTAATGTGGACCTGAGTTTATCAATCTTAGAAGCGGCCAGCTTTGGCCAATAGAAGAGAAAGGGTGTTCAATTCGGACAACGCCGGGTCACACAAATCAATAGAGACGAACTAGGTTCCCATACATACAACTTCTACTCCATATAGTATAAAACTATCTGTTCCTATTTAAGGCGAATGATTTTGCACATTCAAAAGCAGCTTCATAAAATGGACTGTCCTAGTGTTCTGGCGAAAGGGCCTGCTGAGTGTACTAATCGCAACACCATCACCCATCTTGAGATCCAGCATTTATTATTGGATAATATTTAACCGAACAGAGCACGAAAAAAACAGCCGTAGCTGAGAGTGTACACGAAGACCGTGGAGAGTCTATTCGGCGCCGTTCGCAGCAACTCGGACTGACATAAGGAGCGCCTTTTACTCGAGATCTCAAATTAAAAGAAAATTACAGAAAATAGCTTGTGTAAGAACTGAAGTCGCTTGATTTTCGTAAGCGACATCGGTTCCACAAAAAACCGACGTTTTTGGGCCAAATTTGTTCAGCGACTCGGTCTGTCACTGGCTCAATGGGTATGTAAACAAGCCAAATTGCCGCAAGTGCGACGAAGAACAACCTGAAGAGATTCAACAGCTGCCATTTTATACACAAAAAACTACGGTTTGGTGTGGTTTATGAGCCGGTGGAATCAACAGTTCATATTTCTTCAAAAATGATGCCGGAGAACGTAACCGCCAATGAGGATCGTTATCGCGCCATGATGACCGACTATTTGATGCTTGAAATTGAAACTCGTGATCTCGGCGACATTTGGTTTCAAGAAGCCGAGGACCAGCTGTGACGTCGCGGAAAACATTGAAAGAGGTAATCTTCAAAATATAAATGTCAAAGAATGTTCTTTCGAATGACAATAAATATTACCCATTATATTTGAAGTTACTGTGCTTTTTTTTTAATAAAGGTAGGGCAAGTCGATATGGAGCACCCTTTATGTAATATCGATTTAAATGAAAATAGCAATCACTTCAATGATTTTTTCGTTGTGGCTCAATAAGTGTGCATTATCTCATCTAACGACCTCAACGCAGAATTTTCGAAATGATGTAATGACTGACCGCTTATTCAACTCATTGAAATGCTAATCGAAACTACACAAACAAAAAAAGAACAAGTAAGGAAGGGCTAAATTTGGGTGTCACCGAACATTTTATACTCTCGCATGATAAAGTGATAATCGAGATTTCATTATACGTCATTTACATATTTTTCAAATACCGTATTTGTGTAAAGTTTTATTCCGCTATCATCATTGGTTCCTAATGTTTATATTATACAGAGAAGGCATCAGATGGAAATCAAAATAGCGTTATATAGGAAGAGGGCGTGGTTGTTAACCGATTTCAACCATATTTCGTACATGTTATCAGGGTGTTAAGAAAATATTACATACCGAATTTCATTGAAATCGGTCAAGTAGTTCCTGAGATATGGTTTTTGGTCCATAAGTGGGCGAGGCCACGCCCATTTTTAATTTTTAAAAAAAGCCTGGATGCAGCTTCCTTCTGGAATTTTTTCCGTAAAATTTTGTGTTTCTGACGTTTTTTGTTAGTCGGTTAACGCACTTTTAGTGATTTTCAACATAACCTTTGTATGGGAGGTGGGCGTGGTTATTATCCGATTTCTTCCATTTTTGAACTGTATATGGAAATGCCTGAAGAAAACCACTCTATAGAGTTTGATTGACATAGCTATAGTAGTTTCCGAGATATATACAAAAAACTTAGTAGGGGGCGGGGCCACGCCCACTTAAAAAAAAAAACACGTCCAAATAAGCCCCTCCCTAATGCAATCTATTGTGCCAAATTTCACTTTAATATCTTTATTTATGGCTTAGTTATGACACTTTATAGGTTTTCGGTTTCCGCCATTTTGTGGGCGTGACAGGGGGCCGATTTTGCTCATCTTCGAACTTAACCTTCTTATGGAGCCAAGGAATACGTGCACCAAGTTTCATCATGATATCTCAATTTTTACTCAAGTTACAGCTTGCAAGGACGGACGGACGGACAGACAGACATCCGGATTTCGACTCTACTCGTCACCCTGATCACTTTGGTATACATAACCCTATATCTGACTCTTTTAGCTTTAGGACTTACAAACAACCGTTATGTGAACAAAACTATAATACTCTCCTTAGCAACATTGTTGCGAGAGTATAAAAATATCAAGTACTGCAAAGAACAACACAACTCACATTAGCGCATTAATAAATGAATCACACTTTTCGCATTTTCCCAAAGAGACTAAAGCAAAATCGCCGATTGCTAATGAAGCTAATTTGACTTCGGCGGCTTTATGCATCATTTGCTTTAAACAAAGGCAAAGCATGCAGCAGCAACAGCGCTGATGTTGTTATTGTTGTTGCTATTGTGTGCCTGTGAAGAAGGAAGCAGACATGCGAAAAGTGGCAAAGTTGCTCGAGCTTACGCACAGCAAATATTTACACGCATATGAACACAAGAGCGGCACACACACAAACACACAAGCACATGCACGCGGAAAACTGCAGAAATAAACATAAATAGTTGGTGAGTGCGTTTATGCTGACTTTGTGCGTTTTTATGCATGCACCATTTGTGAGCGATTGCTCCCTTTGAGCGCGTCAATGGGGCATGCAACCACACGCAGCGTTTGGATGGAAAATAAATGTAAAAATGTTTGTTTGTATGCAAGCAGTTCAGCAACCTCATATTGCAACTGTTTTAAATGCTTCTGAACAATAATTGTAAAAATGGTGGAAAGTAAAATTTAGAGCTATGCCTCCATGACTTTTTGATTTGATATTAAATAGCATTGTGATGTCAATAAAAATTCACAACTCACCTTAATTTCACTACAAAATACTATGCTTGATGCTCCCTTATATTTGTAAATTAACTGAAAGAAAGAAAATTTTAGGAAACTATTAGAATATTTTGTTGTAATAAGTGAAAAAACTAATTTTTATAAAATATTTAAGTTAGGTTAGGATATTCGTTTACGAAACCAGGAAGCGAAAGATACGCCTATATATGTAGTAACATATCTATTGACCATACCAATTGACCTACTGACCCATCCAAGTCCGGTATACAGGGTCCGGCATTCGAAGTGTTAATTAAAAAAGCCATAAATTCGGTTTGGAAAATTACTTTTATTTATTTTGAAGTACAAAATGTGTGAAAATAATCATAAAATCAGGACCAATTCACTTTTGCTCGATATGACCACCTTTTGCCTTAACTATGGCCTTGAGACGGTCAAAAAACGAATCGCAAGCTGCCCGAATGTGACTTGCCGGTATTTTGGCCCACTAACGGACAATGGCTTTCTTCAGCATCTCGAGACTGGTATACTTTTTACTTTGGACCTTGCTCTCCCAAATGGCCCATAGGGAACAAGCCATTAGATTCGCATCTGGTGAATTCGAGAGCCATTGTGTTGTCGTAGTGAAGTTCGGAACGATGTTTTTCAGCCATTCTTGGTTCACACGCGCTTTGTGAGACGGTGCTGAGTCTTGTTGAAACGTCCATGGTTTGCGACCGAAATGTTTGTTTGCCCGCGGCTTCAAAGCAGCCTCCAGAACACTTTCCCGATAACATGTCGCTTTTACTTTGACGCCAAGCTCGATGAAAACAATTGGAGAGCGCCCATCTGCGGTGACAGCGGGCCAAACCATTATTTGTGGCGGGTGCTGCCTCCTGGTGGCCAACCGATGACTTAGATTCTCGTATGAACGGTCGGTCAAGTAAACCCTATCGTTTTGAGAGTTTACGAATGGCTCAACTGGAAACAATTTTTCGTCAGAAAACACAATGTTCGGAATTAGACCGCTTTCGGCCAAGCGAAGCAACTGCTTCGCTCTCTCAAGTCTTACTTTTTGCTGCTTGGGTGTGAGATCATGGGCCTTTTAGAACTTGTAAGGCTTGACCTTGAGCTCATTTTTCAATATGCGTCGGATGCTGCGCTCGGATATTTTCAGTTCTTTAGCCATTTGATTGGCACTTCGTCGCGGATTTCGCTCAAGTCGCTTCTTCACTTTCCTAACCATCTCACGTAACGTTGCAGTCTTTTGATGACCACCTCCATGGCATTTTGCGATGCTACCAGTATCATTGTAACGAGTGATGGTGCGATAAACAAAAACTTTGTAAACATTAAGGTGTGTGAGCTCACGAACATTTGCTGGTTGTGATTTTCCAGCTAAATATAAAACAATCACACTATTACGTTTGAGTTCCATCGCTGATCACTTTTTTTCGTTCACTTTTGGCAAAACGCTTTTGTACATTTGTGAACAATACTCCGAACTGTCATTCAGCAAATTTACAAACAGCTGATTCCAGTGTGACATCCTCACGAACGGTCTAAAATTGGCTACACTTCGAGTGTAAATCTGTTGGTTTATTGGCCGGTGGAAAAAGGAGGATCAAAAGAATGACTGATCGCAAGCGGTCACGGTTTACTTAAGTAATTAAATCAGCCTGCAAGTCAGAAAAAAACATTCTTTCTTTCTTTGTGTATTTTTTTAAGACACATTTTGTTTAATAATAAATTAAATAAACAAATAAAGGTAGAATGAAGAATAAAAAATCTTCATTTACAGAATTTAATGTACTTTAATGTACTTTACTCACCGAGTAATTCATTATGTGCAATTTGATATTCTTTTGAACCCGTGAAGTGCTTCTGAAGAGCATTTCGGCCAAATATCTAATTATCTATCGGTGAAAGCGATGCTTCCGCTTAAAATTGAGATAAATCCAAAAAAAAAAATCCATTTTATTACCTTGGATAAATATAATATATAATGATGGAAGGACTAGTCAAAGTTCTGTTTTTATTGTGGTTTCTCAAAGATACACACTCTGAAGTTAAAAAAAATTAAAATAATATGAAACTCCTCCCGTAATCCTTCACCATTACCTAACAAATATTAGTAATACTAAGAAAGTCTTGTGAAAATTTCACGATTTCCACACCGACTGTGAAAACAGCATTTAAAGTTTTGGCAGCCGATTACATTAAGTTAAAAAAAATAGATAGATAACCCCGCTTACTCCCCAATACATCAGTCACTAAATACGCCAAAGATGTTAAATTTTACCTCAGACATGGTATGAGAGCGCTTTAGTCGGTGTAAGAATTGAACGATTAGCGTGGCACCGCCCACTTTTTGATGAATTCGCTTATCTCGGAACCCGACCGTCCAATTTCCACAAAATTTAGTACGTCGCATTCTTCTCAAATGCCTAAGTTATAGTGCGAAAATGAGCGAAATAAGACAACAAATCAAAAGCAATTAATAAAACTGGATAAAACTTTGGACGAATAATCCAACAAAAACTGTACAATTCACTAGGTACTAGGTAAAGTTGACTTTTTACCGAGAATATTGGTCAATGTGTCAGATTTGTAATTGGAATTCAGAGAGAATATTATAGAAGTATGTCTGTGTGCTACAAATGGGTCGAATGGAGTCAATACTTCCTTCAGCCCCCATATACCTACATAATAATGGGTTGTCAAAAAAGTCGTGCGGTATTTTTATTGAATTTTTTTTTTATTGAAATTGAAATGAATTTTTGATGACTCATGCCCAGCTCTTGACCGATGCTACGGCTGCTACTATGCCGTTCTCTTTCGACCAATTCAGCGATTTATCGCAATTTTCGACGACAGGCCTTCCGGAGCGTGGCGCATCTTCGACCACCTCTACAACAGAACGAAAACGTTGAAACCATCGCTGTGCGGTGGAAATGGAAACTGTATCGGGTCCATAAACTGCACAAATTTTATTGGCAGCTTGAGATGCATTTTTGCCTTTATCGTAGTAGTACTGTAAAATATGCCGTATTTTCTCTTTATTTTGCTCCATGTTTGTGACGCTATAACTCACGAACGACTTAAAAGAAACGATGTGGTGTGTTAGCGCGTGAAATGAGCTTTCCAAAAAGGTATAGCATGACCCGATGCGACGAATAAAACTAAAACTACGCGATTTCAGCGCCAACTAGCGAAAATACCGCAAGACCTTTTTGACAACCTATTATAAAGATTTTGGAGCTTCCGGGTAACTTTATATCGCATATATCGGCCAACAACTCACATGTTAATAAAATTGACAGAGCGTGTTTTTCATATAACGGTGCATATTTGTGCTTAAAATTAATAAAATCGGGTGAAAACTCGCCTTACAGCCCATAAAATTAACTGGGTTTATGTACCTGAAGGTATTATCCCGGCTTTAATGCTGGCATGAGACTGGTTTCATTATTCTCAACGCATTTATTTTTCTTTTACCAAGCTGTGATCTCAGGGGTAAGTAGCCTGTAATAGTTCCAAACTGTACTTTATTTAAATACAAGCCACATGCTATGTTCACTATTTACGCTATTGAACTCTTAAACAACTTTTGTCATATGGTACAAAGATCTGAGGTGTACTTCTAACAGCCATAATCCATCAAGCAGACAGTGGTGGTTTTGAGCAGAATATGACGACTAGATTTCGGGTGACAAACGTTAATAAGCTCGCTGGTTGGAACAAAAGCTCACTTGGCAACTTTTGTTAACTACACAGCTTGAGATGGAAAAACTATCACTTTATAGGAATCCACCTTCTATATTGGAGTTACCACCGAAAAATTCCGCCCCAATGTTTGCTTTATAATTGGACCAATCAGGGAAACACCAAGTTTTTCGTCGATATTGTGGAGGAGTACACTCGAAGATTTCACTATCGATTCTGCCTATTAATAAAGCAGACCACAATGGAGTGGCTTGAAAATGAGAGCCAAATATCCTCAACCTTAATCAATGAAAAGCGGAACTATCAAAAAGGAAGTACTAAGACTACCATCATCAAAATAACTACATTTTTGAGTAGTGAAAAACTTCGAAATTAAAGCTGATATAGAGTTAACGGCAATATACCGCTTCAGTAACATTCCTATTGCATTCTGAATCATCTAGAAAGAAATTATCTCCAGGCATGAGAGCAGTGAAAAGCAGTAGAAGTTTACTCGGAAAGGTAGTAGGTGGAATCAGCAGAACTGCCCACAAGCTTCGAAATGTTACAACTGTTCAGTAGGTATGAAAATATGTAAAGAATAGCACAAACGCCACTATTAGATTAAGCTAGGTTGGGTAAACAGCCGGATCCTTTTGAGTGGAGTCTAGAGGGCTGCTAATAGATGCTGTAAAAAAAGTATCACCTTGATACCTTGGTTGGAATAGTTCGGTAAAAACTATGAAAGTTGATACATATAACTGTTCTTCTTCTTCATATTCTTGCTACTAAAACAAGTTTCGCGATCGGCATCGAGCTACGTACCGAGAAGAGGACGCCAATTCTATAAAAATAAAAGCTTCAAATAACAATAATCTCACCTTGCTTTCCTCAAACTAAAATGAAAAGACGTGTTTCTAATACGAGAACACCTTTAGAATGGAAATCGCTCTTACGCTCTAATAAACATACAGAGTAAACAGGAAAAGTGCGCTCCAAGCAAGTACTCGAAATGGCACTCGAACAGCTCAAGTGTCGAATAATTTCCGGAACATGCCATTCACAAGTATTTTACGCGGCACTTAAATTTCGCAATTCTTGAGAACTTTCGCATTGTTCTAAGGAGAAAAGTTTGCTTGCAGTTTTTTCTGTCTTTTTGTTCTACTTCTGTTTGTTTTTTGTTCGGAATTATTTTCACTATTCAAAAGCACTTGTAAGCGATAACAAGCAAACGCATTTTGCAAAAGTGTTAAAAGTTTTTAAATTTTTGTTGAAGTTGACTGGAAATTAGGAGGAATAGAAAAGTGCTTACGCACATGGTGACTTATATGTATGTATAAATAAATTGGGTGGTTTTGTAAATGTATGTTTTGCAATGGATAAAGGCAATACGTCATTTGGACATAAGGGTGGTACTAAGGAGAATTTATGCCGATCGGTTAGATTGTAGATGGTGTAGATGGTAGCTATGTATATGTTATGGTGATCCAATATCACCAGTTCCAACGAATGAGCTGGTTTTTGTAGAAGAAAGGATGTGTAAAAAATTTCAGATCGGTATCTTTAAAACTGAACGACTAGTCCTCGTATATGTTGATATGACAGACATGACTAAATCGACTCAGCTCTCCATTGTGTTAATTTGAATATTTATTGCCCGGCTTTTGGCAGACTGAGATTGAAATTTCTCGGTAGACACAACTTTGGAAAACCTAACGAAGTGACAGCGATTGAGCTTAGCTTACGTTAGGTCAGTCTGGAAGGCCAAAGAGCCACGCATAGACCAGTTTTGGTCCTTTGATCCACATGGAGTTAAATTAATAGGTCCATGAGGAGTAGTCATCCTCACCATCGATACCTCTCCCAGTGTATCATATTCTGGGGACCCCATATGCTTAAAGCGTAGTCTTGCCAGTATGAAACAAGTACACAAGCGATACTCCATTGTTTCCATGGTGCCTTGTTCTAGACATTTCCTGCAGTTTTCTCGATCTGTCAGTCCCATTCTGCGCGCGTGTGTCGCCACCAGATAGTTACCAGGCGATTGAACTTAATTGCCTTAATTAAATTGTGGGTTCCTAAAAACGTATGATCATCTATAAAGTGATACACTTTAAGGATTTTTTGGGTAACACATTGAACGCATATCGGTGTAAGTAAGAACCATCGATGTTGGATCAACCTTACGACCTAACCTAACCTTAACCTAACATTATATATATAGTTGGAACCTCTTTAAAGCTAAGCTTAGTATCCAGCTCTCAAAAAATGTAAAAACTTCATATTAAAAAACGCTTAAGAAGTGGTTAAGAAAATTTACCGCAGGAAATTTTCTTGTGCTAGTATGCAGCTCTAAAGAAATCTAATACCAATTTTTAATACATTTTTTCAATAAAATACGAATATGGCAAGCCTGGTTTTGCGAAGAAACATTAAATCAACAATTGTTTATTGAAGGAAATTCAAAGTAATCGTTACATCCATAATAAATTAGTATATTTTTTTTTCTTGAGCCATTACTTAAGAGCTGGATAAGGACCTTAAGATCGAAACAAGGCAAGTATCCATATTTTCTAATTTTCGTTTCAAGGTTTTGCTAGGAGCAATCCTAGATAATCTAATTGTAATAATGGAGTAACTTTTCAGGCCTTTTTCGAAACATCTTTCGCATTTAGTAACTCCACGTTACGTAATGTCACAAAAAATAATTGTGATCTTGGTGCCTTCATCCATTTTACTACGAAGTTACCAAGCCTTAAAGCTATTACAACTTCAATTATACCAAATTTTGAGGAGTGAGGAATCGAACAAGCAACTGGTATAAATTAAATAGACTTGCATAACATATATATTATAATAAATATTTAGAGTAGTGACAGAATAATAAGAGTTACACAATCATAATGATTCAATATTCCTTTAATGAGCATTATGTGTTCAAATCTATCGAGCAGCGAGTGGTGAATCGAAACGACTAATGTATGGCAACTGGCCTAAAAATGTCGGGCATAAAATATTCAAAAGTTACAGCTGTTACATAACCAAGTTTTTTATGCCCTAGCAGAAGTTTAGCCTTGGAATATTATGGCCAGAAGACTGATTCGGAACGATTTTTTTCTCATACCAACACGAGTTTCAGGAAAAATTTGAAGCAAAAAATTAGTTTCAAACTAAAAGAATAAGATCTAAAATTAACAAAGCTCTGTAATTACTTAACTTGGTATCTAGTCTATCTTAAAACTTATAAAGTTTAAAACAAAATAATTGGAAACAAAACTTTTCCAAAGCTCTGTGATTGATTACCTCAACCGCTACCTACTTCCACCATATTCCAAAGCCAACGAACTCCCATTGAAGCCACACCCTAGTATTTATATTTCCATGATTGCCTTCGCACATGTGCTCTGCTTATGTTCACTCGAAAATGTTGATGTGCAATTTGAGACTAAACTTTTTTGTGGTCGCATTCTTCTTTTTGCATGGAGAGTATGCGTCGAATAAATGTGTTAGGAATTTGCGCATAAAAAGTTGCAAACGAATGCGTCGGAATTTCAGAAATCGAAAACTAAAGTGACAAATTGTCAGTGTTGGGAAAATAAGAATGAAAATATGCAAACAAAAATTTAGAAGAGACAAATGTGTCGTAAAAGAGGAAAGGCTTTTGGAATGAAAAATATTGTTTTTTCGGGGAAATAATGTCATGGCAGTACATTTTGCTCCAGCTCGATGATAGTTTAGAAACTTTATCACGTATCGATAAAGGTTAATAGGCTATCAAATTGAATTGTGTTTTAATTAGGATAGTCCTTGAAGATATCACAAGAGACCTAGGGTTGCGGCGTATAACCTTCCACAATTATCTATGATGGTCCTTATAAAACTCAGTCACTTATATTGGGTCAGAGTTCAGATATCCAAATTCAGTTTTGCCGAGAGACCGCGCCTTTTTATTAACTGAAGAACACTCTTTAAGAGTCCCGTTTTTATCTACTCCATCTCATAAGTATAGCCAAATACCTGTGTGACTTGTAGCGTAGTTTTATCTAGTTCAAAATATAGGTTAGGTCAGAATGGGTTTGATGACTGTAGAGTCTATTGTGAAGGCAGTAGATTTCTCTCTGATTACATCTTCTGGTCTCACTGGCACACCTGGAGGTCTGAAAGTGTGAACTCCGAAGATGAGTTGTTTCTACCTCGCTTTCTTCGAAACAGCTCCAACAACCTATGGTTGCGGAGCATATCACGCATTATCTATCTATGATGGTTGTTTTAAAACTCAGTGAGTTTTATTGGCTCAGATTTCAGAGTTCCAAATTCGGAAGTGTCGAGGTATCGCATCTTTTTATTAACGAGAGAACTTTATCCTTTAAGAGAAGTTCCGTTTTTACCTACTCCATCTCATAAGCATACCGAATTACTTATGTGTGTGAACTGTAGAGTGGTTCTACCTATCTATCTTGCTATGTTAGGTCAGATTGGGTTTGATGTCTGATTCTTTTTTTTCCAAACAGCTTCTACAACTGGCATCCGGTAATATTCTCAACGTGTGGACATGTGGGAATAACTAATTATAACTACTACTACAAGGGAAAGACTAACCCTGTAGAGGTGGAAGAGCTCACTAGAACATCACTATATGCGAGACGGATCTTGATACCGCGCAAGAGTTACTGATTTCCCAACACTGGTGGCTCTGGAAGTGGCGAAAAGAGCTGAATTTCGTTGCCATTATAGTAATAGCGGAACCAAACAACTCGTAGCAGGCAAGAAAAGCTGGCAACTGTGGATAATCTCTGTTCATATTACGAATGAAAAAAAGAAGGAAAAAACCGAATACGAAAAAGTAATCTAATCACTTTAATTCAGTGAAAATAAAAGTAAAAAAGATGGAAAAGTTCATGCTTCGCTTTGTGGGATTCAAATTAGTTTGAGCGGCACACTTCGCAGTAACTTTTTCTTTATGAAAAAAATAAATAAATCTCCAACTTTGTAAGCGAATTGCAGACTCGGCTCAAGTGACGGACATGCAGACACAGCATTATTAAATTATCAGTTAATACTGTTGAGTTATTAAAAACAATTAAAAGTTTTGTGAGCGAACAATGAGAGGAAATGAAATTATCGCTGGGAGGAAACGAGGAAGTTATGTGGGTGTGCAGGGAAGTAAAAGAACGGAGAGGTTGGTGGATATATGTATGTGTATGCATATACCAGAATGAAATGTGTGACTGACAAGAGGAAAGTAGATGGTAATATGTATGGAGTTTTAAGAAAAAACTGCCAGTGGGATTTAAATGAGAATGTTTTTATAAATTTTTATTGCCGAAAATTTGAACGGATCCCAATGAAATTCGGTGTGTGAAGGTATGCCAAGTGTTTAATACCCGACTTCCCAAACGCGGGATAGTCAAGAAGGAATTGTTGAGTTGTTTCCACCTCATTTTCTTCCATACAGCTTCTGCAAGTGACGTATGATAAGACTCCCGACCTTGCAGCGTGAACGTCAATGGAGCAGTGAACTGTTAAAAGCATATATCTTGGGAGAGGCTAGCTTTACTGAGGGCAAAGAGATCACTAGATCATCTGCGATCAATCTTGGGCCAAAAGGCTATTGCGACAGCGCACTTACTGATGGTGGCCAAGATATCTAGTAGTAGAACAGAAGAGGCTATGAGAGCACCTACCCGCTCCCATTCTACCGATAGCGGTCCTAGGGTGCCTTTCCTTGCTAGCTCATCAGCTTTGTAATTTCCTACGATTCCGCTATGGCCCGGCCCGGCACCTATACCAGCCTTATCACAAAGACACTCAATCCTAATACTGGCAAGGTTAGGCCCTCCTCGACCAACCCTAAACGCACTGGAAATGAATTCAAGGCTAGTATCGTCACTATGCTATCTGAGTAAATGGTCACTTCTCAGAAGAAGGCTGCACTCCGGAGCAGCAGATCTAGTGCTACCTTATTAGCTGCAACCTTGGCTTGGAAGTCACTGCAATAGTCAGGAAGTCGGAAATTTGAGTTGATAGAAAGCTTCTGACAGTGAACTGTGGCAAGTGTCTGTTATCTTTAAAATCTCTACGCTTTTATTCACGGAGAAAAATGATTTGTTCGAAAATTAAGCCTCATTATATAAGAGCAATGGACGGACTTGTCATCGGTATACCAAACATCAGAAATATCATAACTATTACCAAAGTACAAAGACCCAACAAAATCCTCAAGAGAAACGAGAAAGGAGCGTTGTTGGCAACATGCAAGACAATCGGTCGGCCAGTCATAAACAGCGCTACACCGATATGGTCTCCTGGATTTAGTGAAACATAGAAAAAGAACGTAACAGAGTTCTGCATTCCGAAGGATTGCAGGCTGTTTCTTGATGTAGAACATAAAAAGGTCTTTACTCGATTACGACCGAACTTCAAACGCAACAAACTTCAGCCACCAACGCCTTTACCGGACTCCTTTTCAGTGAATGGCGTACTTGGAGTCAAACCACCAACCATTCTAGACGAGGTGCTCGAGTTGCCGCGAGAATCTAAGTTGACTCTGTCGCAACTTTTTCTGGTCTTGTAGTTGGTTAAAATCTTACTTATGAAGAATAGACCCAGACGTATCAAATATATGAACAAATAGTCGAAATGGTACGTTTTCTGAGGCTACATTAGCGTAACGAACCCGGATTTGCATATGTCTCACTCCCTATGGTTCGATCTTGACGAAGCAGTACGTATCCTGAGCCTATCGTTAAATGATTTTAGTGACAACTAACCTTACTGCCCAAGCGAGGACTAGATAACAGCTACCAAAGCAACAATATCATAGATCTCCATTAGCGTAAAGGAAAGGAATTTACATATCTACATATATCATATATCCCAAAATTAGTTAAGACACATTCTATGCTGCTGAAAATTGCTGACTTAACTCGCCAGTTATCTATTGCAAGGTCAAATAAGATGTTGAGCCTAGAAGTAGGCATGATTTGGCCGAGTCTTTACGAGGGTTCGAGATCAGGCAGCTTTTTGTAGGTGGCTAAATGAGCCTTAGTCGCCTGCCCCACACCACACTTACACCCATCACTAACACGCACACTCACCACACTCACCTCGACGCCACCACACTCCACATCAACACCACCCACACGCGAGAACCCAGGATCCACACACTCCAACTCACACCACACTACTCAGCAGGAAAAGGGTCAGGCTCTACACAGGCCAGTTCTGATTCGACCGCTGTTGTACTTACACGCCGCTTTTTCGCCACCGCTACGCACCGCGAGTTATCTCCATCCAGTTACCTACATACGTACATACATCAATAACTTTTTAAACGTACATACATAAGTATACTTTTATATTGTGCATTAACATTACGTACAGCCAATCTACCGCTGATCTCTATTGTGAAATAAATTGAAGTGGAAACCGGAAACCATAAGATCAAATGCAGAATTTGCTTGATGTAAAATTAGAAAAAAATTAATAGAGATGCTGTAATAATTTCGAAGAATACTTCTTTTTAGTGGGTGCAGTTTACTATCTGAACTTCTGAGTTCTATGTTACCATTTATGGAAATATTTTCCAGTCGAATTCGATTTTAGAGAGTAGTGAGGAGATTCTGTGGCATAAGATTGTGGTCAATAAACTTCTTCTTTGATCATTCCATTCAAGAAGTACTGTACCATGTCATCTTATTCCAAGTTGAGGATTTTTAGTAAGCTGGATCCAATATATTCCAAATTTCAATGTTTGGAGAATATTTCGAATGTATCTACATTACTTACTATATACTCGTATGGCGCATACACATATACTGAGATCTGTATATATACATATATTATATAAATACCCATCGAAATGTGTTCACCCTCTAGCAAGCGCCACAGCAGAAGTCAATAAGAAGTAAACAAAGGAAACTTGTATGCGTGCCGAAGCGCAGCAAACCAACGCATTCTACGCAAAGCCAAGCGAACTAGTTCACAGAAACTTATAATAAAAGATAAGACAAGCTATGTGGTATACTCATGACAGCCAGTAGCGGCTGGAGCAGCAAAAGCAGCAAATATAATAAGAAAGAGCGAAAGGCCAAGAAGATAAACTCGACAGAACGAAATACGTGCTTGAGCAGCAGATTGATATAATTACAAGTATGTGTATGTGTGCGTATACCGAGAATTTCGTAATGCTGGCGAAAATTCGCGTGCTAATAGCGTGCCTATGGCTAAAATGCACTTTCGACTTTCAAGTAATGCAATATCGATTTGTATGAAAGAAGAAAACGTTTGCGGCAATTCATTTGGAAGACTCTGCAAATATTTGTGGAAAGTATACTTGATATTAACGAAAGAAATGCAATCTAGAGAGAGAGAAACAGTTTCGCTTTTGCAAATCAATTGTTTTCAATAACTAGTCGGGAAAAGGAAAGAATGTGCTTATAATACTTAAAATTAACGGGTGATGCGTATTTTTCAATAGCCTTTCTTTGGCAGATCACACGTCAAGCTGTCAAGTTGCTTATGTTCAGTATTGTTTCGGGCGCTTCGCTCAACTTATGGTCAACATAATCGGCCTATTGAGCGACCTATTCGCAACACCATTACCCATCTTGAGACCCAGCATTCATTACTGTATAATATTCGACCGAATACATCACGTTCAGTACACTGTAAAGAAAATATAGCAGTCGTAGCTGAAAGTGTGCACGAAGACCGTGGATAGTCGATTCGCAGTAACTCGGTCTGACGTTTGGATCATGTTGTCACATATCACGTCGAGATCTTAAATTGAAAGCGTACAAAATACAGCTTATGTAGGAACTGAAGCTGCTCAACCTTCCCAAGTGACATCGCTTCGACTTATGGGCGCTTGAAAAGTTCCAAGAAGTTCCGACGTTTTCAAGCCAAATTTTGTTCAGCAATGGGGCTCATTTCTGGCTCAATTGGTATGTAAACAAACAAAATTACTGCATTTCGCACAAAGAATAAAGATATTCAAGAGCTGCCATTTCATCCCGAAAAAACAACGGTTCGTGTGGTCCAACAAGACGGCGCCACTTCGCGCACTTCCGGTCAATCAATGGATTTATTTAGATACAAACTTCGGTGAGCAGATAATTTCACGTTTCGAACCGGTCGTTTGGCCACCAAGATGTATGACAAATGACTGGTCATGATCTCTCTATTCGTCTACTAAACTCAGTCAGCATTTTCCAAGTCAATGTACTAGGCATAAGAGTTGTAGTTGCTTTTAGAGTTGTACTATATACACGGTATATGAAATCGACGCCAAATTAATTTTAGCCTAGTCAATGATTGCAAGTAGGTTTTAAGCTCACTGGAAGGTAAACTCCACTTGTCCATAAGCTCAGAACAGATGGAAATCAATAACCAACTACAAGATAACGAAGCAGATATAGCCCAAGTAAGTACAGAAATTGAACTAAGGACTTCCTAAATTGGTCTAGAAAAAGTATAAACAAACTTACAGCTGCCCCATAAAAATATTTGCCACAACTCTGCAATCTAGAAGGGAATGGAAACTGTTTGCCTCTTGCTCTTTATTATTATTATTTTTTTAATTCTCATAAGAAGGAAGAAGGGTAAATTTTACGCTAAGTTTCATAAGCAAGAGCGTTGTGTGCATAGCTACTTCATGGTAAGGGAAAGCGAGGGAGAAAGATAGAGAGTTAGCGAAGGAAAACCAAGTCAGAATACAAAAAAAAAAATAATTAATAAAGTGATTTTATAGCTAGCGAAAAGAAAAAGCTAAGTTCAGTAAGGTGCTTAAAGTAATATTGAATCTAGATTTTGACTTAAGTTCTGTGTTTCAAAGACTTATATTAAGGGGGTATTCTGGTTTAGAAATTCAAAAAAATCGATTTTTTTTTTTGCATATTTTTATAGTATAACCCTTCAAGAAAATGTCCCTATGAGGATTTTTCGAAATTCAAATTATTTTCCGAGTTACAGCTCATTTTGTGACTCCGACTTCAACTGCGCGCGGCTAGTTCTCAAACTTTAAACTCATTTTTCTCATAACTACTTTTCTAGAAACGGTGTGCATGATATCTCAAGTTCTACTCAACCGATTCACATGAAATTTAACACAGAGCTTCCTTATACTACATTATAGTATCGCACTACGAAGAGCTTTTGAAAGATTTTTTTTTTATTTTTATTTTTAAAAAATTCCGAACCACAAACAAACAGGGAAAATACCAAACTTTTTTTCAAACCTCCATCATTATGTAAAATTTTTTTTTTTTCAAAAACGTTTCGTAGTGCGATAACTACACTTTTACTCTTCACGGATTTCGCATAAACTTTAATTTTACGGACGGAAAGGATTTATATTCTGCACACCAGAACAAGCCATTGTTTCATCAGTCTCTACTTCGCCGACCTGCAGTTTTTTTTTAATTTAATTTCTTTTTTTATATTATTATGTTTTGTAATCTTAGAATATCAATAAAAAGCATAAAAAAATGGATAGTCAAAATAATTTTTGATTTTTTTTATCGCGTCAAAAAAAATATCTAAATTTCGGGCAACTTATTTTTTCATTTAAAAGATCTTTTTTTATTGTCTTAGTTTGATTTAGACAAGTTGTTCGATTTACCACCTTCTAAGTTCTTCAATGCCAAGACTCCGTTGGTTTCATAGAATTATATGTAAAAATGTATGTACGTTTTTTTGTGCCTAAGAGGTAATTACTCTTCTCTCTTTTTCAATTTCACTTTCATAGTCAGCCATTTTCTCTCAACTTTCTGCCATTAAAAATGTGCACGAACTTTGTTCTTCATAATAATTTCATATAAGATTAATTGAAACGCAGATTTATGGGATTAGCGGAGATTTATCGGGATAATCT
Source organism: Bactrocera tryoni (assembly GCF_016617805.1). Taxonomy (NCBI): domain Eukaryota; kingdom Metazoa; phylum Arthropoda; class Insecta; order Diptera; family Tephritidae; genus Bactrocera; species Bactrocera tryoni. The sequence continues at coordinate 63,486,270 of NC_052500.1, read as the reverse complement.
CATTTCTGAATTACAAAAATCTATTCTGTTATTGTGCTCATACAAGGCCTGTCGCAAAAGAAACAGGACTGTTAAAAAAACAACAAAAAATTAATATTTTTCAAAAGTTATATTTTTTTATTCAAAGTAGTTTCCTTGTGCTTCGATACAGCGTTTAGCCCGGTCAATTAGCATTTCAAATGAGTGTTTAAGGTCATTCTCCGGAATGCTCTTGAGAATATCGGTCGTCGCCTTTTGTATAGCTGAAATGTCCTGAAACCAGTGTCCTTTCATGTGCAAATGAACTTTTCCAAATAGGTAAAAAATCACAGGGTGCCAGATCAGGTGAGTAGGGTGAGTGATTAATGGTTAATAAGGAATTTTTTGTCAAAAAATCAGTGACAAGCGTCGACCGATGACACGGCGCATTATCGTGCAACAGGCGCCAGGACCCTGCCTCACGGTATTGCGGTCGAGCACGACGAATGTGTGACAAAAGACGCTTCATAACACCAAGGTAAAATGCAGCATTAATCGGTTGGCCAAGTGGGACGAACTCTCGGGCAAGGGTATTGCCCTTTGAATCGTAAAAACAAATCAGCATTGTCTTTATTTTTGACTTCTGAAGACGACCGACTTCTGATCGTCACAGAGGTCCACACGACCTTCTGGGAATCGCTTAAACCACTCTCGCACATTACTACGGAATAGGCACTGATCACCATAAACTTTTTGCATCACTTGAAATGTTTCAGTAAACGTTTTCCCAAGTTTAAAACAAAATTGAATATTTGCTCTTTGTTCAAAATGCATTTTACGACCGATGACCAAAAGCTGGTGTCACTTTTTGATCGATAACATCGATTGTAGTTATCCAATTGTCTTAAACTTTTTACGAAATGTCAACAAGAGATCAAACTTTTTATTTCATATACCCACCAATAGGTGGCGCTACCAGAAACAGTTATATTTAAAAAGTTCTGTTTCTTTTGCGAAAGACCTTGTATATCGAATGTATATAGTATGTGTATGTATTTAAGCATATTCTTCAAAATTTTATTTGTTTGATCGAACAAATAGTTTCGGAAGAATTTTATAACTTAGTATAAACGGCTGCTAAAGCTTGATATTCGTTTTTGCGAAACGCTGTTTTCGAGAGTCGGTGACGAAAATTTCTTAATCTAACTAACAACGTTTGATTTCGCATTTGGCATGAATTTAAGATTCTCAAAACTTAATTGTTACCAATTGAGGTAAATTCTTCCTTATTGAAGACCTAATGCGCACAAAAATACTTTTTGCACTACATTGCCAACATCACAAGCACAAAAGTAAACATACATACATATATCCGATCTCAAAGTGATAAATCTGTAAGAATGATGTAGAGAAACCCAAAAGCCACACTTTTCTTTACAATAACAATAAAACATATTGCGTACACACTTGTATATATACATACATACACACACATAAATAAAAAAGGATATTTTCGTTTAACTTAATAGCGGCTATAAATTAAAAGCAAACCAAAATTTCTACCCGCTTAGAAGTAAATATTTTTGGTTTCAAGTGAAAACGAGAGGAAAGTGTGAGTGTGCATAACCAACAGTAATTGGGCTAAACAACAACACATTTACATAGATTTCGGGTTTCTAAGAAAAGTTCAGCAATGAAAGGGCAATGCAAGAGTAGACCACTTAACCTAACCGGTAAATTAGTTGCACGTGTCTGCTGGTGTTCAACAATATTGTAAGGGAATATACATATACATATATACATCTATATACATAATTATATAGATATACTTATACTTGTATATATGCATATGGTGAATATAGCTGAATAATATAAACACATATGTATGTATATGTACATAAAAAGGAGGCAAGAGTGGGATATCTTGAGAAAATTTTTCCAGCAAATCAAAATCATATAAATTGTAAGTGAGCTAGTTGTACATACATACATATATGTGTATTTTATATCTGTAGTATATAAATTCTTGAAATTTTCTTAGGTCACTGCTGTTGGTTATTACCTTGTTTTGGTTGTCTTCTGGCAGGTAAAAGAGCCAATATATTAAGGAAATTTATTAGTTTTCTCAATCCCCACAATTTTTGTGTTAAAATAAAGGTTGAAGACTGATTTATATTTACTGATATTTGAAGCGAGTTCATAGATCCTAAATATACTATACATACATATATAATTTATAGATACTACACGATTTGTTTTTGTTCGCTCCCTAAAAGGCAAACCGGTTTCAGTTATATTTTACATGGGCACTGAAATATTTTTAAATCAGAACATTTCACAAATCAGCACTAAATTTTCCATTTACATGAGTCCATCACATCTTTCACATCACATCATTAATTACATTTAAATTATTGAGCACATGTACCGTAAAATTTATTATACTAGCGAGCTCAGTAACATTTATCATACGACATCATTTTGTACCATCACATAGCTTAATTTAAAATTAGAATGTATGCAAAGTGATGTGTTATTTTTCTAAATTAAAAAAAAAAAATAAAATTAAAAATAAATCACGTGATGTTAAATCACGCGACGTCACATCGAATATTGCACTAATCATTTTTTCGCACAATGCTATCAGAGTTATTTCCTGAATTAACAAAAAAACATTATTTTAACTTAAGTCACGTGATGTTAAATCACGCGATGACATCACAACTTATAAAAATCACTTTTTCCCACAATGTTATCAGTTTAACATGTATGTAAGAAGTGAAAACATATATTTTAACTTACGTCACGTGATGTTGAATCACGCGACGTCACAGCAATACCTGTTCAGTTCACAATTCAGTGTTACATATGTATCTACTATATGTCAAAAGTAAGAAAAAAATTACTTAAACATTATAGGTGATCTCATGGCATCACATCAACTGTATACTTTGTGAAAATTAATAATTTTTATCGAATATATATCAGCTAAAGAGTTTCTTAAAATAACATAACACATTTCACATCACGTCTCTTCTTTATATCATGCACATCAGTTGATATTAAAATATCAGATATAACAGATAATTAGTGTATTCTATATACTATTTCCTTTTGTTATTTATGAAATTTGAAGTATTTTTTTCTTTATTTTTTTAAGTTATATGACATAAATGGACATCACAGACTTCACATCACATCATATAATATCATATTACATTTTAGGACATGTGACAATTTGTGTTTATGATGAGGCGTCTGCAATTGTGTGTTATATTATCTCAAACTTGATTACATCAGATATATTGACATCCTATGACTACACTTAACCTCATCATCAAAGCGGACAGAATGGATAGAGCGCTTGAAGTCTTGCAACCTCTCCATCAGCGTGAGTAAGCTTTGGAATACAGGCTCTGTCTAACCCGAATAGACATAATGACCGAGTTGAATTCAATTCAATGGCCATGCCTCTTCGGACCCGAAAAAGTGTGCGAGCTGTTTTTGTAAATTATTTTAGACAAAGCCAACCCGATGGCTGTGCAAAACGCTAAAAGACTGCACACCACTTACTTTTACTTGAGGAGGTTCTGGCTGTCATCAATAAATAAAATCTTCCGAATTCATTAGCCTTGATAATATGATAAATGCATGGGAGTAAGCTTCATCACCAAGGTCCTCAACCTGTCGCTGACCAATCTTGAAATATCCAGAAAAAAAGAAAAAGTAGTCCCGCTACTGAAACCTGAGAAACCCGCCAACCAAGAGGAGTCATATCGTCGATAACTCTCCTCCCCGACCTTCACGCACCACATGAGTCTATCAAGCCGCCAGCATGGCATTCGAAAAGTGCACAGCACTTAGTGTCATAAAAGCCCGGCTCGAGCAAAAACCACCCTGCAAGAGGACGATCCTCTTAGCATTGAACTTATCAAAGGCCTTTGACACAGTCAACCACACAGCGCTGAAGAGGTGTACTACGAACTACCTGAGCGGTCGATAATCATTCGTACTACTTCGAGGTAAAAACTCTAAATTGAGATGTATCGAACAGGGGGCTTCGCAGGGTAGTGTCCTCTCTTCGTTGCTGTTTACCTTCTACATCTCGGAACTCCCTCAATTACTAGAGGAAATTTCTAAAACCTCGTATGTTGATGATTGCACGATAATGACGTCGGGCAATGGAATCGACGGCATGTGCTCAAAAAAAAACAGCTATCTCTCCGATCATTCTCGCTTCCACGTTGCACGGAACCTAACACTCTCCCCCACTAAATCCACACCGACCATATTCACTAACTAGAGTACAGACTTGACCTTAATATTGTAGTCGAAAAAAAATTCCGACTGTCAATAACCCTAAGATTTTTGGTGTGACATTCATCAGCCTGTGTTCCTTCACTCCTCACACGATCGCGATTATTGTCAAAGTAAAGAGCCTGCAATAAAATCCACAAGTCTTGTCATACAAGACAATCGGCCGGCCGGTCTTTAGCTACGCCGCACCAATATGGTCACCTGGATGCAGTGAAACGCAGACGGCACTCAGGACTATACTCGTACCTCTTCATGTCTTCCATCGAACATCTGCTCAGTGAGGCCGTCATGCTCCCAGTTAAAGAGTATAATGAACTCGACGACATAAAACAATATGCCGACTAGACTTCGGACGCAACAAACTTCAGACTTGCGCTGACCGCCAATCATAGTCGAGCCATTAACACCTTAAACGACTCTCTTTCAGTGAAAGGCGTACTTGGAGACAAACCACCATCCGTTGAAGACAACGTGCTCTAGTTGCAGCGAGAATCGAGATTGACCCTTCTGCAGCTTCGTTCTTAATACTGTAGCAGGTTAAGCTCCTACTTATCTAGAAACTACCCTGACATATTAAATATATGGCCAGCGTGACACTAATCACCTCTTTGCTTGTCCTGCTAACCCTACACATCTGACACCCCTCTTCCTGTGGTCCGATCTCGTCAAAAAACAGCACGTTTTCTGGGTCTACCTGAAGCTTACCATCCTAATGGGAATTAGCTAACCGTTACCACAACACATCACATCAAATAATGAGTTACCACATCAAAAAGAATCTGCTGAAATCGTGTGATATATTTTATGTTTTCTCAAATTTTTTTATAACACGGCAATAGACATCACTTCACCTCACAGCATAGCTACACACATTACCTCACACCAACACTTCAGCTTGTGTGCACGATGAGTCAATTGAAAATTTATGCATTATTTTGTCAAAGTCAACTATATTTCATATACATCTATATCATATGACTTCACATCACACAGCATAATATCGAAATTTAAGTATACTCATTGGGTTTAAACAAATATTTTTTAACATTTCGATTTTAAAAAGAATTTTAATGGCAATTAAAAACGATTTTAAAATTCCAATTATGTTTAGGGCATAAACCACACAACAAAATATATTTAAGGCAAATGAGCAATAAAAGCGAAAAGAAACTAATTAAACTAAAATCGTTTTAATTAAACAGTAAATATATAAATGTATACGTGTATACAATTAAGAGTCTTTAACTTCCTGATTCAATGTCTATATGCACCACACACTCACTCAATCATCTCATCTATACAAATACTAAACCTTTACTCAAACCCTTCCACCGGAAAGCCATTTAAATTTACCTCGTAGCATTTTAATGTACAACATTGAGTATAACACACACCCACATAAATTCATATATCCTTTCGCACACTCACTGACTGCTTGGATATATTTTATATATGTGTCATATCCACGTTTCACCCCACTCGCTAAATTTTTATTAGATTTTCGTAAATTAGATTGGCAACCCAGTTTGTTGTTCTCTAATATGTTCATTAAAATCAGCTCATAGAATTACGCACGAGCTGGCGCACATATGAGCACATAAAATTTAGCTGATTGCACATATACAGTCTCATCAGTCCTCAACACACACACTCATACAATTGCCACACTCATACTCTCATCAGACACACGCACACACATGTCATCTATTTGCTCACGGTACGCTCGGAGCTGTCAGCCTTTCAATGCTGTCACTTTCATCGCTTTAACGGGTGCGTTAGAAAGCGCTTTTTGCTTTGTGCGGGTAAAATTAGGTTTGTTCAAAAAAAAAGACCACCAAATGAGTGTGAATGAAAAATGTTGCATATCGCAAGGCGCCGAAATTATTGAAAGTGTTTCAAAGCTTTCAAAAATTGGAAAAAAAACACAAAAATATAAGAAAATAAAAAAAAACAACATTAGAAACGAAAAAAAAAAAATAGCAGCGTTGCCACCTGCTTAAAAATATTAATTTATTAAAATTTAAAAGGTATACAAACTATTATAATGTGGACATTAAAATATAATATTAAAAAATTACAATTTAAAATGTGAAAAGAGTTGCCACCTGCCTAAACTATGAGCTTTTTCAAATTTATAAGACATACAAATTATTATAAAATGGACGTGGCACTAAAATTACAATAAAAACAAATTGATGTGACAAACGAATAAATAAAGAAATAATAGCGTTGCCACCTTTCTAAAATGTCATCTCTTTAAAATTTATAAAACATACAAATTAATATAATATGAACGTGATTGTAAAAAAACTAATTGGTGTGACAAAAGAATAAATAAAGAAATAGCAGCGTTGCCACCTGCCAAAAATTTTTTAATTTGTTCAACTTTAAAAGATATACAAATTCTTACATGGTGGAGATAAAAATATAAAAAAATTAAAACCTAAAAAACGTAAAAAGAGTTGTCACCTGCTTAAAATGTGAGCTCTTTAAAATTTCTAAAACATTCAAATTATGACGGTGACACTATAACTAAAAAAAAAAAAAAAAAAAAAAAAACGAAAACAATCGATGTGAAATATGAAAAAGGGGTTGCCACCTGCCAGAAAATGTTGGTTCATAAAAAATTATATGATAGACGAAGCACATTGTATAGTGGATATAAAATTAAAAAACTAAAAAAATACAGTGTGAAAGGTTGCCAGATGTTTACAATTTTTTTGTTGAAGTTAGGTAGTATAATAAGCAATATTTTACATTTTACGATATGGCAAGCGAAAGATTAAAGTGATTAAGTAAAGGCACAACCAGAGACATTTTCGAACATTACAATAGTAATTCGACGAGGTCGAACCATAGAAGACTGGTATTTGTTGGGCATGCAAAGAGGTGACTCCAAGTACGATATTCACTGAAAGGGAGTTGGTTTAGGTGTTTATAGCTAAGACTGTGAATGGCCGTCAGAGCGTGTCTTAAAGTGAGTTGCATCCGAAGTTTGATCGGCGTACCGTGCGATGTCGTCAACGTAAGGACAGACTTCTTGATGCTTTTAGGAGGTGGCTCCGCTTCAAGCAGCAAATGTTCAACTGGAGACATCAAGAGGTATTATGTAATTGTACAATACTTTGACACCTCTGATGCTACTTCGTCTGCGTTTCACCGCATCCAGATGATCAAGATCGGTCGATTGTCTTGTATATTGCCAACAACGTTTCTTTGTATTTTGCCCATGAGCTGTCGGTTAGCGACTTGAGGATTTTATTGCGGCTCTGTGCTTCGGTCATAGGCAAAGTGAAGGAGTACAGACTGTCCAATATAGCACCTAAAGACTAACGGCTGTTGACAGCCGAAATTTTAACATCATGGATTACGACGTTAAGATCCAGTCTGTACTCCTTCGTTCAGCTCGTAAATATAGTCACTGTGAATGTAATGGGAGAATGAGAATGGGAGAAGCGAGAAAGTTCGGCGAGATACTTTCGAACACGATGCCATTTTGTGAATACCGTTGAATCATCTGCGTACGTAATGATATAAATTTATGCTGGTAGTTGAGGAAGTTTCCAAATAAGTTAAGCAGTAGCGATGACAACCAACCCAACTCTCACCATTCAAGAGAGGACTAGTTAACCGAGCATTGCAACAACAACAACAACACAATTATAATTCAATATTGCAGGTATTGTATATGTTTTATATAAATTAATATGAATACTTACGTAATTATATGGTACATTAAATTAAACAAGATCGCTTACCTGAAAATAAAAAAATTAAATTTAAGATTTTATGAAAAAAAAACTTATTGCCACAAAGACCGGTTAATAAAACATTAAAAACTAGTTAGAATTCGTAAAAAATAAAAAAGTACATAATTATTCATATAAGATTATTTAAATGAAATTCATCTAAATTATTAGTAACGTAGTTGCCACCTGACAACAAAAGTTTTTATGAATAAAAAATACTAAAAGTTAATATTTGCAGACCAATGCGGATGCAATCTTAAAATATATTATAAAAACAAGGTTTAATATATGTACATTCAAACGGGGTTGCCACCTTTAATAATTTTCTAAAAAAAAATTAATTAACAAAATTTAATTTCATTTTAATATCATGTAAAATTATCATGTAAAATAAGTAAAATTTTTAACAAAATTATTATTAACGTATGCAGTTGCCACCTGACGCAAAATGTTTTTAAGGACACAAAAACTAAAATTTAATACTTGCAATCCAATACGGCGACAATCTTTAAATATATTTTAAAAACAACGTTTAATATACCTTCAAACGGAGTTGCCACCTTTCATAATTTTCTAAAAAAATATGATAAACAAAACTTAATTGCATTTTAATATCTTGTAAGATTAAATAAATGTATAAGAAAATTATTATGAACGTAGTTGCCACCTGACGTCAAAAGCTATTATGTACAAAAAAAAACTAAAATGTAATATTTGCAAACCAATATGGCTGCAATCTTTAAATATAATTTAAAAATCTTTAAATGTTTTTTAAAAACATTGTTTCATATGCGTTCAAACAGAGTTGCCACTTTTAATAATTTTCTAAAAACGAACAATAAAATATATATAATTTAATTGCATCAAAGTTTAATACACATTTAAATAAGTTGCCACCTTTTTGAATTTTATAACTAATTTTAAAAACAAAATAAATCGAAAAAATATTATTTATTTCAGAAAATTATATTGTAGCAGCTATAATATAGTATTTCTATGAGGTTAATACTTAATTTGACATATACTAAAAATTTATTATGAAATATTTATATAACTGTTAAGTCAAACCGTGTTGCCACCTTACTAATATTCCAAATAATTGTAAAAAACATCGTCATGACTGATAATTAAGAAAATTACAGTAGCTAAATTCATTTCAAGGCGGTTGCCACTTGTAAATAAAACAGGGTTGCCACCTATATTAATAACCTGAATAATTGTAAAAATAAAATAATGCAAATAAATTACTGATAATTAAGAAAACTATAGCACCTAAATTTATTTCAAGGATGTTGCCACCTGATTTGAAATAAACTAAAATAGTGTTTACACAAAATATAAATCTATAACTGATAATTAAGAAAATTACAGCAGCTAAATTCATTTCAAGGCGGTTGCCACTTGCATATAAAACAGGGTTGCCACCTATGTATGTATATTAATAACCTGAATAATTGTAGAAATAAAATAAAACAAATAAATGACTCATAATTAAGAGAACTATAGCACCTAAATTCATTTCAAGGAAGTTGCCACATGTATATAAAACAGGGTTGCCACCTATATTAATAACCTGAATAATTGTAAAAATAAAATAAAGCAAATAAGTGACTGATAATTAAGAAAATTACAGCAGCTAAATTCTTTTCAAGGCGGTTGCCGCTTGTATATAAAACAGGGTTGCCACCTATGTATGTATATTAATAACCTAAATAATTGGAGAAATAAAATAAAGCAAATAAATGACTCATAATTAAAAGAACTATAGCACCTAAATTCATTTCAAGGAAGTTGCCACATGTATATAAAACAGGGTTGCCACCTCTGTATGTATATTAATAACCTGAATAATTGTAGAAATAAAATAAAGCAAATAAATGACTCATAATTAAGAGAACTATAGCACCTAAATTCATTTCAAGGAAGTTGCCACATGTATATAAAACAGGGTTGCCACCTATATTAATAACCTGAATAATTGTAAAAATAAAATAAAGCAAATATATAACTGATAATTAAGAAAACTATAGCACCTAAATTTATTTCAAGGATGTTGCCACCTGATTTCAAATAAACTAAAAGGGTTATTGTGAAATTACACAAAATATAAATCTGCTGTATTTCCATGAGAAATGCATAAATATTTTGCACTTTCTAACACGTTATTAAAAAAAAAAAACAATTCTTATATACTGCATATTATTGTATTAAATGATAGGCGTCCCTTAAAAAATTTCCTTCTACTTCACTAATTGTCATGTACATTTAACTAAAGTATTTTTTCTAATAGTCACCTATGTACATAGCCACCATATATTCACCTTTATTCTTATCTTTATAAAATTCTTTGCTTGATGTGCCCTACAAATACCCACACATACGCAACTTCAACTAAATTTACATAATCCTTAAGTCGACTTAGACATACTACTACATCCATTTCCTGCACCTCATTCCGCCAATTCAACACTTTATTTAGTGTTGTGCGCTCAATTGCATTGAAATTTATTGTATCAACGAAAAGTATGCCATATTCGATGATTTATTCACCTTGCATAACCGACAATCTACTCACCGTTGTCTGTCATATGCTAAACACATTATTGCGGATATAAGCATTTTCGCTGCCAAAGCGGGGCAAAGTGTAAGCGTAGTGTCGTGTCGTCATAAACGGTGCTGTCAGAAGTGTTGCCTATGCTAAGGCGTTGTGCATAACTTAAGAAGGAGTTAACAGTTTTTTTTTGTTTATGCTGGAGAATAAATTTATTGTATGAAAGCAGAACTCTTTAGCGAAGCTAAGTGGCTGACTGACATAATTTTGGAAGGAAATAATAAAATACGCTTAAGTAAATATTTCTGAATACTCGCAAACTAGTTCCTTAGTTTTTAAGATATCGACCTGAAATTTCGCGCACGATTTTCATATTCTGAAATTAGAAAAATTGTGATTTCATTTCCAAAAAAAATTCGTGAAAAGTGGCAAGAGTTGCCACCTCCCTGAAAATTTTAGTTCATATAAGATATTGAAATTATAACGATGTGGACAAAAATTTAAAAAATTCAAGAAAATACAGTGAGAAATGTGAACGGAGTTGCCACCTGCCCAAAAATATTTATTAGTTAAAATCTATTACAATGTGAATAAACAATTAAAATATTTTCAAAAATTTTGGTATGAACGTGTGAAAAGAGTTGCCACCTGTTTAAGAATGCTAATTTATTAAATTGTATAAACAATTTATTTCAATGTGCGGATAGTATTAAAACTTATTATATTAAAAAAAATGTGAAAATATTAAAGGAGCTGCCACCTGTACAAAAATTTTTATTCATTTCTTATAAAATCTAAATTTTTACAATGTGGATAAAAAACTAAAATATTTACAAAAATTGTAGTACGAAAGTGTGCAAAAAGTTGCCACCTGCCTAAAAATGCTAATTTATTAATATGTGTAAACAGCTTATTACAATGAGGCCTTAACATTGAATCTTAAAAAAATATTAAAAGAAAGACAATAAAAAAATTTAAAAGAGTTGCCACCTTCCTTAAATGTTTTTATATTAAAATTCATAAGATATAAAAATTAATTAAAATGTTTGACTTTTTTCATTATTTCATCAATTTATTATTTTCTTAAATTATTTGGTTAGAAAATATCTCCGAAAACTCAATTTTTTTTTATAAACTTTTTTTATAAAAAAATTATTAATTTTCCTAAGCTATTTTATTAAAATTTTAAAATAATTTCCCACTTAATTAAAAAACCTATTTTTATGAAAATTATGGTGCACAATATATTTGAGGTTGCCACCTGATGTTAAATAAACCAAAATATTATATTGTTTTGATAAATGATGTTTTATACATATATAAAAACTATATTTAAGGGAAATTTAGTAGTAAAAACATTTATTTGAGGCTGCCACCTATTTTGAAATAAAACAAAAATATCATATTTTTTGCCAAAAATATTTTTAATTATAAAAACTATATTTAAGGGAAATATAGTAGTTAGAACATTTATTTGAAGTTGCCAAGTTATTTTAAATAAACCAAAAATATAATATTTTTTGATAAATTTTTTTGTAATGTACAAACTAAATCAAGGGAAATGTAGCAGTAAAAATGTTTATATGAGGTTGCCATCTGAATTAAATATTTCATTAAAGTTCGAAAATAATTTTGCATTTGTTTAAAGAAATGATTTTTATGAAAATTATTTCTACTAACATTTTTGAGGCTGCCACTTGATTAGAAATAAACCAAAAATATCATATTTTTTTGTAAATAGTTTTTTAAATATACAAGTAAAAACAATATTTAAAAAATATAGCAGTTAAAATAAGTATATGAAGTTGCCACCTGATTTAAATATTTTATTCAAATTTGAAAATAAATTTGTATTTATTTAAAAAAATGTTTATTATGAAAATTACGGCGCCTAAAATATTTCAGGCTGCCACCTGATGTGAAATCAGATATATAACAATAATAAACAAACAAAAATATTTATATGACGTTGCCACCGGATTTAAATATTTAATCAATATTTTAAAATAATTTCGCATTTATTAAAAAAAAATGGTTTTAATGAAAATGATGGCACACAAAATATTTGAGGCTGCCACCTGTTTCGAAATGAAACAAAAATATATAATTTTTTGCCAAAAATATTTTTAATTATAAAAATTATATTTAAAGGAAATATGGCAGCAACAACATTTATATAATATATATAAGGTTTCCAACTGTTTAAGATATTTGATTAAAAGTTTAGAATAATTTTGCATTTATTTCAAAAATACATACATATTTTTCTATTTTGTACTCAAATAATCTTCTTTAATTTCTTAAGTATATTACAGTCTATATTTAAAAGAATGAAGACTTTCCAGATACAAATGAAATGTAAATTTTATATTAAAGGTAATTACGAAAATTATAGTTTATTCATGAGTTTTGAAGTTTTTTGCTGTTTTTATGATAATAAAATTTGTTTAAAAAACAACGCTATTGAGAACGTCTTTATAATCTCACCGCTATTAAATACACGCAAAATATTTTAATTTTCTTATAAGCTCTTAAGAGAGTACCGTTAAATTTCTACCATTTCACCTGCATAAAATAACTATCATTTTCGCTTTTCTTACTTAGAAATAAAATATCACTCCTTCAGGTGCTATGAATTGTATATTAAACGCCATAACAACACTTTGCCTGGCACATTACTCTCTCGCCAGAAACCAGCAATAAACACTAAAAAATGCAAATTTATTATTTCGACAAAAGTACAGCAGAACAAATTGTCTGCTTGCGGCTAAGAAGCAGAATTCTTGCAGTGACTCTTTTCGAGCACTTTTAAATTTGTCAACAGTGTGTAAATTTGTTGTATAAACTCTCTTGGTAGTAAAGCATACGAAATGTGCTGTTGATATACAGACCAACACATAGTATAAAAAAATATGAACTTTTATGGAACATTTATAGTCGTTCGCATACGTACAAACTGTTAAACGTTCATTTTCTGTGAGATTTATTGCACGCACTTGTGCGCCATTGTTGATATTAATATTTTTACGCATTTTTACTTGAGCATAAATTTCCTCTTTTATGCATATACATATATATGTATGTATGTTTGTATGTGTTCTATTTTGTTGTTTTGTTCTTGCTTTTATGTTATTTTATTATTAATGTAGTATATATTCAGTCCACTATTTGCAACTGCTTAACTTGACTCAACTGTTGCGCGCTTTTCACTGGAAAAACATTTTTACGCAGTGCTGGTTAAAGCACGCTGGCATGCCATGGCGTATGAGTAATGTATCGTAGCGAGTATAATCAGAGCAAAAGTAAAAATGGGAGAAAAAGTACTCAATTGAGTTTCTACTACAAAATATTTTATTATAAAACTATATAAAATTTAATGTTGCGATTGTATATATAAAAAAAAAATTTTGAGTGAGAATTAAACATTTGCGCTTAAAAAAAATTATAAAATTCACGGTTGCGATTTTGTTAATAAAGAAATGTTTGGAATAAGAATTAAAAATTTAGTATTTTTTTTTTTTAATTAAAAAATTCGGTTTTTTTGATAAATATTATTTTTAATTGTTTTGTTTTTATTTTTTTTATTTATTTTTTATTATTTTTTTATTTTTTATTTTTAACTGATATATGGGATTAAAATTTGTAAATTAGTTTTAATTAGGATTATCGAAATTTTAAAATAAAAAAGTGTAATTGAAATAATACTTCAATTTTCGTTTGCTAAACAGCTAAATTTGGAAATTAAGTCTCTATTTTCTGTCGATATGCATCTTAATTATTTTCCAAAAATATTTGCGACTATTTGCTGCCTCCGAATCGATTTCCTTAGCTTCATAAATATTTAATTTACTTAATCTAATAATAACAAATACCATTATGATGAATATTTGCTCATCAAATACAGAAATAATTTCTATTTACATTCCAAACGTTTGTCACCACCATAACTACTTATTTTTTTTAATTTTTAAATTACCATCAGTATTTTCATAACCATTACTTATTATAGAAATTATAAGCAATTATATTTTTCAAGTACTTTTAATTACCATTATTATTTCTAATTACATTTCTAATTACTGTAATGGTAATTAAAAATTAATTATAGTTAAGCTGTCTTCATGTTTCCTCAACAAAAACAAAACTGTATTCCATTTTACCTCCAAAACCTTAATTATTATAATTACTCTTATTGTTTGGTTGTTTTTTAAATTACCATCAGTATTTCCATTACCATTACTAATTATGGGAATTATAATCAATTATACATTTTTGGAAGTTTTAATTACCATTATTTTAACTATTTACATTACTAATTACTGTAATGATAATTTAAAATAATTTACCGTTAAGGTTTCCTCATATTCACTTAACAAAAGAAAATGTATACCATTTTCCCCTCAAAACTTTAGTTATTATTTGAATTACTCTTAGCTTCAAAATTATTCTCACGTATCTTTCATACAATTACCATTACTTTTTTCTAATGAAATGCAATAACAATTTTAATTACACTTTCGAAACTATTACCACCATTACTTTCTTTTGAAACTATTACCACCATTACTTTCCATTATCATAAAATTTAGCACCACTATTCCGATCACCAGTACCAACAATTATATATTATTACAACAAAAACATTACCACTATAATTTTTCATTGCCATAAATTACCATTACTATTTCAAACACCAATACCAATTACAAGTTAAATACCGTTGCAATTCTTATCAATACTTCTACAACGTTTACCTCTTTCTTAAAAATTAAAATGATTTTAGTCTCACAAGGTTTCCAAGCACTTGAATTATTATTTCAATTACATTTAAGTTTAGAAAATATCATTTCCATTAGCAATTTATTGCTTATTTTACTCATTAGCTCACTAAAAATTGTAACCAAAACTCATTTCTGTTTGCTCTGTTACTTTTCCATGCGAATTAACATTAATAAAATAATAGTATTGATTACCAAAAAAATTATAGCACAATATTTTTAATAATGCTATAATCACTGGTTTAATTACTATTTACATTACTGTACATTACATTACATTATAACATTTTAATTCATATTATTGTCGGCATTACTGTACAGTAAACAATACAATCGTGATTACTAATACCATTTTCTTGACATTATAGCTGGCATATTTTTCGTTATTATTTACACCAATCATATTGCAGCAGCAATTACCATCGATACAATTACCGTTACTATTTACATTACTAAAACTTCACATTGCACTTTAATATCTGGAGTAACTACTATCATTATTCGCTCCAATAATACCATTACTACTTACATTATCTGGCGATACGATTTTCAATACTATTTCGTTACTAAAATTTCACAGTATACTACAAAATTTCAATAAATATTATAGTATTATTCCCTTATTTTCCTAATCGTTACATATATCTGTACCAATACCATTATCATTACAATAATAAATACTAGGTATGTGCATTACTTTTACAGTTTCCACAATTTACAATTACCTTGACGTTCTTGACATTATAAATGGAATGATTACTACTATAAAAACTTGCTTTAGTACTATTTCTGCTGCAATTAGCATTAATATACTTTTAATTAATCTGCTTTATTTTTCAAAATCGTCTACCGAATTTTTTTCTCCTTTTTTTTACTTTTTGTATTTCTATTAATAGCACCAAAACATTCCATATTAACTACAAAATTTCAATAGTGGTAGTAATGTAATCATTACAAGTATCAGTACTAGTACCATTACAATATTCATGATTATTAATGTAAACATTACCAGTACCATTACAAGTATTCATCATAATATTAATTACTTTTACCATTACTTCAATACTGTTGAACTGCTGCATCATTACCATCGGTATTTCCATTACCATTACTAATTATGGAAATTATAATCAATTATACATTTTCACCATCAAATACATGCGTCATTATCCAATGAAAATTATCATTACTTTCTACACCTTCATTACCATTACCAGTACCATTACAAATATTTTTATAATATTAATTACTTTTACCATTACTTTGATATTATTTAACTGCTGCCTTATTAACTGCATTATCATTACCGGTTAAATTACAATTACATTGACTCAAAATAGTTTTAATTACCTAATTGAAATTACCGTTACTTTTCATATTTTTACTACCATTACTATAGCAGGAGGGAAAATAATCACAATTTTTTTATGATGGTAATCATTACAATTTTCAGTACCAGTACAATTACAATATTCATTACTTTCATATTGTACAACTGCTATATTAATTAACTGCATTATCATTACGGGTTTAATTACCATTACATTGATTCAAAATAGTTTCCATTACATTACTTGAACCTTCGCTAGCATACAATTTATGCCACTATTTATGTACAATTTGCTTCTCCTTTAACTCATAATTTTCTTTCGAAAGCGTTCAATGGCTACCTAATTTTTGACTTTAACTTTTTTTCGCTTTCATTTGCATATATTTCGAGAAACTTTGCCTTATTGCACTTCACTGTGCTAATTAAGTGGCATTTCCATGATATTACACTGTACTTATGTAAATAATACTGCATTTTCGTTAAGTTTTTCTGCATTTTGGACCAACAACTTGTAATGTTCTTTCAAGTATCATCAATACTTTACATTTCCCCAAGCGCTTTGGGCACATTTCCACAGCAATGCTGTAGCAACCCAATTTCCGCCAACTAACTGGTAACTGCAGCCTTGTAATCAAAGTAAAAAAGGAAAGTGTTGGCAACTATGCTCATTTCCGACGCTTGCAACATCTTCGTTTGCTAATTAGTATGAAATGCTGAGCATCTTATGCATCAACGCTGCCGTCCCAACCTGACCTACTTATGTGGGCAACGGTGATAGACAGTCAGGCGAAGTAACTTACTAGTAAGAAGTTACTTAAGAAATTAATATGAAATAGATATTGATATTGATTATTTTTTGACAGTAAGGCATGCATGTAGACGCTTCACTAGCTATTGTTGGCTTCTTTTGGCCATCAGCTAATGAAAGTTTGACGATTTTGTGCACTACTTAGAAATGTGTGTACCTATTAGCATATCCCCCTGCCAATGACAGCATAATTTTGCTGTCATCACTTTGCTGTAATAAACTATGACAGCATGAATGTATTGCATTAATTTTTGCAAAAATTCCCTGTAGTCGCGGTATAAATTTATAGCTCTTTGTAATGGAAGTGTTGCGTAGTGGTGTGGTGCGACATGGCGTATGAGTGACGGAAAACAAGTAGTGTGTAATCGAAAGCGCTTTTTATTCAAGCAGTCGCACTTTTGGGAGATAAATATGTTTGTATTGAACTTAGCACATGTCAGCACACATAAATTTATATATAAATTTACACACACATACATATTTGTTCACTTACACATATACTTATACAGCAAGTACATGCAAATTCCCAGCTAAATTCAATAATAGCACTATTTTTGTTGTTGTTACTATGTTTTTGTTAACAACGACAACATCGTTGCAATTAATACAAATTTTACATTTGGGAATTGCCACATTTTGGTTGACGTTACGACTTTCAATTAACTTCCAGCCGACGGCTATTGGCTTTTGGCTGCCACTGTTCGAGTTACATGCTCATTATACACTAAATAGATAGTAATTAGTTGAAATATTCGCAGATATTTAATATGTACATGTTTGATGTGCTATAACTTTTGATGCCTTTGGGTAAAGATAAGCAAATTTTTGGAAAATTTTTGCCATTTTATTTTATTTATACTTTTTTTAATAATGGCAATACGTTAACCAATTGCCATTTATGGTGTTGGTGGATTTTGTTGGTATGAGTATGCAAATATATTAAATAATATTTTTGGTTGAATAAGATAGACACAAATGAACAATTACTGCACTAAAACTATATTATTTTTAGAAGCTTTAAGAAAATAAAATGTTTATACTTTAAAATTCGAAAATTAAGTTTAGTGACGAATAAAAGTGTAAGTCAACATTAAAACACATTTAAACAAGAAAAACATTAACTTCGTCTACATTGAAGATATATAGCAAGCTCCTTAATAGATTCATTTATTTTAGCATAAAAGTGTACAAACAGACATTCATCTTGATTTAGATATGATATGTTTATATGACAGCTGTATATAACCGTTCTTCGATCTGAACAATTATACTATTGCCTTAGAAAATGATTCAAACCAAATTCGGGAAGATATCTCGTCAAATAAAAAACTTTATCATACAAGAACTTGATGTTGATCACTTAGTTTGTATGACAGCTATATGCTATAGTGAACCGATCAGAAAAATTTCTTACACGTTATATAGTGTTATCTTAGTAAATTTTCCATGCCAAATTTCGTAGAAATCTCTTCGACAAATAAAACGTTTTCCATATAAGAACTTCCCTTTGTTGGGTCAGTTTGTATGACATGTATAAGCTATAGTGATCCGATCTGAATAATTTTCTCGCAGCTTACTGTGCTGCCTTGCGTAAAACTTTGTGTCAAATTTCACGCAGAAACCTTATCAAATAAAATTTTTTTCCATACAAAGATAGGTATATGATCCTGCAGTTTGTATGGCAGCTATATGTTAAAGTTCTTCGATCTAAACAATTTCTTTGGAAATTACAATATGGCATTTGAAAATAATCCATGCCAATTTTTGTGAAGATATCTTGTTAAATAAAAATGTTTTTCATACAATTACTTTATTTCGATCGGTCAGTTTGTGTGGCAGCTATATGTTTTAGTTCGCCGTAATCGGTGATTCCGACACACGAGCAATTTATTGGAGCGGAAAGAAAATTCACAAAATTTCAGAGCGATAACTTAAAAACTTAGGGGAATATAGACTCAGCTCGTCAAGCTGATCTCTTTTATATATATTTTATATGATTTTCCCTTCAAGGTCGTACAACCTTTGTGGCAAATTTAGTGTACACTAGAACGTTGAAAGACGGCTCAAAGTCCGAAAAACATAAACGGGAATGCGTCTCGAAGGGCAAACAATTTGGTGCAAGTGAAAATATAGTCAAGTATAGAGCAGCCAGTTATCCTCAGTGGTTGGTTAGGTGACGATAACATTTCAGTATCAGCTTTGGTGTAAAGAGAATAAGTATGGGTATGCTGCACCCTTAATAAAAGCTAACATGCAATTGCTGTTTTGACAAACACTTGGAAGACACTGCCAAGAAAAGGAAACCTGAAACTAGAGTTGATAGATAGTTTCAGAAAATATACTCCTCCATCAATATTCCAAGTAAGGCCTCCAGCGACTTTTGCCACCCAGACCTCACAAAAAATACTGTCGGTGCTAAGCTTGTAATCCAAGTAAGTTAAGCTGTGAGAGAATTTCAGAGTACTCAGGCTTTAGTTTCAGTAGGATCACAGCCTTATATACCCACATTCTTTGAGTTTGAGTGCAACTTACGCGACCATACACACCTTCTGTTACCAGTGTTGATGTGGTTGGTGGTGCACCGTACAAATTTTCCATAGCAGATTATTGGCCTGACTACGGTTACAAAGATGTCAAAGCACAACTTTTGATGAGAGCCCCCATCTTTTACAAATAGATTCTCTGCAACAGCATCAAGCGATGTTTTGCTTGTGTGTTCCTGTCTAGGCGATACTTCAGCTTGTTCACAGGCATGTTTATCTCAAAGATTAGAAACACATCTGGAAGTTCTTTGTGTTTTTAAGTGAATAAAACCAGTTCAGTTTATCTAAGGTTAATGGCGAAACCACTTCCACCAGTCCAGTCTGGGGTAACCTTGCTCGTACACGGTGTATGGGAGTTTCTACTCAACCACGAGCTACGTCGTCTACAATCACCCGGAAATCAGTTGGTTGAAGCTTTTCTATAAGATGTTTTACAACCTTGATCAAGAAAAGTGGCGAAAAAACTTCTTCTTTTAGGATATGTCCCAACATACATATCGGCCCATTTCACTACGATAATTCTATCACAGAGAAAACTGAAAATGAGATATTTAAGCTTCGATTCTACCCAAAACCAAACCAGAGCTCCGGCAGTACATTATTAAATCTACTATCTCTGCGATACCTACAAGAGTAGCCTGATTCATGATCCAACCCCAGAACTTGCGCCATCTGTCTTCATTCATCAGACGGTCAACGTATTCGGTTAATAAATCCGCCAATCCTCACATGTCATATCTTCAGGTAATGATCCGGTAAGCAACTTCGGTGCCATACTGTTGTACTTAAATATTCTGTTTCCCAGCTCCATCATGGCACAGTTTGTCCGTCCTTCCTCGATATCGAGAACGGTACATATCGCATATTGCTTATGTCTAATGGTTCCTCTAGCCAAATAGCAAGGGTATGCAAGTCATTGTCTACTGACCTGCCTTTACCATAGCCATGCAGTGCCTTTAAAAATCGATTCCTTGGAATACTATTCCGTATATACAGGTCCATCAGTCTGATTGACTTTTCAATAGGAATGAGGAGAGCATGATGGTTTAAAAACTCTTGCTGACTTTAAGAATGAACGTGAACCTAATCCGCCTCCACGAAATAGGTTCCAATCTAAAGCAGCGCTTGTATAATGCCTTGTAGCTCAGTGGATTTTTAAGGTTTGAAAGAGTTGATCATTCTTGTCATAACTGACTAATATACAGAAAGCTCGAAGCGATAAGTATTGGTATGTTATATAATATATAAGTCGAAAAGTAAATATCGACATTTCAAAAATTACCGAAATATAAACACAAAATATCTACTGAAGTGGATCTCGTCTCAGAGTAGTTGCACTTAAAATTATTATTTCAACATAAAAAAAATATTGTCCCATATTTCCAAAGGAAATTTATGCGCTTTCACTCACTGCCCGCTATTTCACCCAACTATTTCCTGCAGCAAAGTGAAAGGGCATTAGTATAAAAAAACACACTGCACATATTCACCGCTAAGGGAGAAAAAAATACAGAAGCTACTTTTGATGCTTGACTGCAGGAAATTTTACGCTTCGGTGCCAAGTTTATTTTTCTATTTTAGCCAAAAAATACATTCGAAATTTTGTTTGTGCATAGAGAAATACTGAAGTGGCACAGGCGGTGAGTGAAGTTGGCCAATTTTGTAGCACGTCTGTATGTATAATGTATGGAAGTATATATTTTTTATATAGTTGACAGCTGACAGCAATAGTAGATATGGCCGAAATATATATATTTTTTTGTCTAAGTTCAGTTCGAGTTATTCATAAGTGCGAAAAGCAGCAAGTACGCTCATATGAAATATATGAACCTTAGAAGCGATGAGTTGAGTAATAGAGAGCTATGCTGGAAAGTAAAACGTTATGCATAAAAAATCGTTATAAGTTAAAGTTAAAACCTCAATAACAACGGAAAGGACAAGTCCTCAGATTCAAGCCTGCAGAATGGAAAAAGCCGATCAGCGCGGATTTTCCCATTTTCACAAAGGCTCGGCTTTAAGCGTCCACTCTGCGGGTACCTTAAGATCTTCGGAATATGCAGAAATAGTTGGAAAATTGTACAGACTGACGCTTTTGCGAGAGTCGTGTAACCAACCAGCGGCCACTTTCGTCTCTAAATAAAAATTTTCAGTGTAAAACCGAAGTCTGATGGCTGTGGCTGATTGCATCGTCAAAATAATTCCAAAAAAAATGTGAAATGCTGAATACTGTCGATTTGAAAGTCTTTGACCGGAAAAAATCCATAGTAGTAAGTAAACCAAATCGCCGTAGCCTTAGATTGTGCGTTCAACTTTGATTCCGTCAAGCGAAATACAGCGTCAACGAAAAGACTCTCCACAATATCTCGACTGTATTCCAAACAAAAGATTGAATTGTAATTCTAAACTTCATTCTGACCATTGTTTGGAAACCGTTTGGAATTTCATGAGTAGGCCAAGTTGTCTGAAACTGATTCTGAAGACTCAAAAGTATCTATCTATAGAATAAAAACTTCCTTACTGACAAATTTTAAGGATAGAAGAAAAAAAAAATGAAAAAATTCCACCAATTGCCGTGCCACTTATCCCTCTACACTGAATTCGGCACTATCCTTGATCGTCACTGTTTTCATTGGGGTTCATGCACTAGATAAAGCAGTTAAAAGTGTTTATGGGTTGTTGTTTTTTCAGTAACAGAAAACATAACTGAAGTTATTTGTAAGAATGCTGCTGGGTTGACAGTACTTGATCAGACTAGTCCGCACCGGTTATGTAGACCCAATTATCGTGGAAGTTTTCATGGGTCACACATAAGTAGTAAACTCCATTGTAAAAGACAGCTGCCTGGTGGTTCTAGAGTTATGGAGCCATTATCAGCGCCCGCAGCTCTTCTGCAACAGAACATTAAGTTCTACACTTCGAAGTTAAGGTATAACTTTTATATTATACCTAAATAACACTGTGCTAAATGTGAAGACATTTCGATATCAAAAAGTCAAGGCTGCGGTTGACTTATTTTACTGTGACAATGTATTTCGGCTATAACCGCGCAGAACGTATTTCATATACATAGAATATCAGTTTATATGAGCAAATGAAATAATTTAATCAATTCTTTAAAAAATTTTCGTCCGATTGGTACCAGATAACTCGGGAAAAAGTTGGTTCCGAACTCTAACTTTCAACTTGATTTTCCTTATTAACAGATTGACAATAAATCCGTTCCAAAATTCGCTGAAGGCATTCAAAGCCAACCCAATCGAGACTCATAAAAAGAGTATGGAAAATTTGATTAAGCATTTTAGTGGCTCAGGAGACTATTTTTAAGGGTAAATAGCGATTTGAAATAATTTACGTGAAAAATTTATCAGTGCGGGTCAAATCTGATCACATGACCTATCAACTCTATTCATATCATATATTTTATTTCGAACGTTACCGACTTTACTAGGAACAATATTTGAGTTATTTTTTTTTCAATTACACTTTTTATACACTTTGGTTAATTGGGTGTACAATTAGTGGGAACACCCACCACCAGTTTTATCGAGTAGAGGAGGTGGATGCTTAACTCATTTAAACACACTTAACCAATTTTTGAAAAACAAACAATGGCTCCAAAACTCGCTGAAAGCGCTGATGACCAGCACCGTCGAGACTCATAAAAAAGGTATGGAACATTGGATTAAGCATTGCAGTGGCTCTGTTGTCGATTTTTAAGGCACAAATAGCTTTTTTAAATAATTTAAGTGAAAATATATCAGTCCGGGTCAAATTTGGTCAGATGTCATTCAAATCAAACACGGTATTTACCGACTTTGTTAGAAAAAACATTTGAGTTATTCGTTTTTAAGTTACACTTTTCATATACTGAATCATTTTTTGATAAAATACTACAAAAAGTTTGCTCCAAAACTCGCTGAAGACACTGTAAGCTAACCCAATCGAGACTCATAACAAATGTATAAAAAATTGGATCAAACACTTTAATAACTCAAGAGCCTATTTTTAAGGCACAAATAGAAAATTTAAATAATTTACGTGAAAATATATCAGTCTGGTTCAAATTTGATCAGATGTTACTTCGACTTTATTCAAATCTAAATTCATATATGAAAAATTGGACCAAGCACTTTAACGACTCAAGAGCCTATATTTAAGGCCAAATATAGCGATTTGAAATAATATACGCGAAAAAATGTCAGTCCGGTTCAAATTTGATCAGCTGGTACTTTCGAATACATTCAAATTAAACACTTGATTTTGAACGTTTCCGAATTAAAGTCCCTCTAATACATATCGGTGCCTAAAATGCAAAAAAAAAATTGCATTAAAAATTTAAATTGAGTTTCGATTCACTGCATCATATTACATAGCCAAATAACACGTAGCATAAAAGTTTCAGCTTCCGCTGATATAACCAATATATAACCATTTAAAAACCAATATATATAACCACTTTATAACTAATATATAATCATGGTATAAACAAAACTCAAATTTTGTTTCAATATGACTGGTTTCTATTATAACGTTTTTCATTCGCCTGTATAGGTCTACTCGAAGTGTAGCCAGTTCAACAAGCCGT
Organism: Bactrocera tryoni; assembly: GCF_016617805.1. Taxonomy (NCBI): domain Eukaryota; kingdom Metazoa; phylum Arthropoda; class Insecta; order Diptera; family Tephritidae; genus Bactrocera; species Bactrocera tryoni. The sequence goes on along the minus strand of NC_052500.1, from coordinate 63,461,651 downwards.
AAATTCTGTTTGGAAAATTATTTTCATTTATTTTAAAGTACAAAATGTGTGAAAATAATCATAAATTCAGGACCAATTCACTTCTGTTCGATATGACCATCTTTTGCCTTAACTATGGCCTTGAGACGGTCCAAAAAAGAATCGCAAGCTGCCCGAATGTGACTTGCCGGTATTTTGGCCCACTCACGGACAATGGCTTTCTTCAGCAACTAAGGACTGGTGCACTTTTTAGTTCGGACCTTGCTCTCCCAAATGGCCTAGAGCGAATAATCCATTGGATTCGCATCTGGTGAATTCGAGAGCCATTGTGTGGTCGTAATGAAGTTGAGAACATTGTTTTTCAGGCATTCTTGGTTCACTCGCGCTTTGTGAGACGGTGCTGAGTCTTGATGAAACGCCCATGGTTTGGGACCGAAATGTTTGTTTGCCCACGGCTTCAAAGCAGCCTCCAGAACACTTTCCCCATAATATGTCGCATTTACTTTGACTCGATGAAAACAGATGGAGGGCGCCCATCTGCGGTGACAGCGGGCCAAACCATTATTTGTGGCGGGTGCTGCCTCCTGGTGGCCAACCGATGACTTAGATTCTCGTATGAACGGTCGGTCAAGTAAACCCTATCATTTTGAGAGTTTACGAATTGCTCAATTGGAAAAAATTTTTCATCAGAAAACACAACTTCGTCAGAAGCAACTGCTTCGCTCTCTCAAGTCTTACTTGTTGCTGCTTCGGTGTGAGATCATGGGCCTTTTGGAACTTGTAAGGCTTGACCTTGAGCTCATTTTTCAATATGCGTCGGATGCTGCGGTCGGATATTTTCAGTTCTTAGCCATTTGAATAGCACTTCGTCGTGGATTTCGCTCAAGTCGCCTCTTCACTTTCCGAACCAACTCTCATGACGTTGCAGTCTTTTGATGACCACCTCCATGGCACTTTGCGATGTTACCAGTATCATTGTAACGAGTGATGGTGCGATAAACAAAAACTTTATTCACATTTAAGGTGTTTGAGCTCACGAACATTTGCTGGTTGTGATTTTCCAACTAAATATAAAGCAATCACACTACTACGTTTGAATTCCATCGCTGTTCACTTTTTTTGCGTTCACTTTTGGCAAAACGCTTTTGTACACTTGTGAACAATACTCCGAACTGTCATTCAGCAAATTTATAAATAGCTGATTCCAATGCGACAGCTCCGCGAATGGTCTGAAGTTGGTTACACTGCCGGACCCTGTATTGCTTACCTTAGCTCCGCAAATCTTATGTATTATGCAAATTTTAATTAAGCGCCTATTTTGCTTGCACATGCCACGTTAAAATGAGCAAATCCTAGCACAATGACGATACGACGCTTTTTTCCAGCTAGTCTCCACATTAATCTATTTCCGCAAAGTATGCAGTATGAGCAATATACACTAGTGAGGCAAGCATATGGATTGTACCTACCTACAAATATGTGTTTATGCACATACACATACATATATAGGCACGGACTTATGCACAACTTAAATGGCGTGCCATTTTAAAGCAAACGCTGCATTTTAGATGCGGCTGTGTGGGCAGAAATTTGTGCCGGACAAGCAGGCAGGCAGCAAGCAGTTGGGCAGGCAACTCTGGGGAATCAGTTAAACAAAATTCAATTAAAAGGCTTGTTTTGAATTTTTCAAATATTTATGTGGCTTCGTACACGTGCAGATAATACATAACTACATATATTTATATGTTAGTGTTTGTATATACACATTGCTCAGTTCAAATATGCACACACACGTACACAAATTTCAAACTTGTAGTGCATTTATTGGAACTCCCTTGTGCTCCCTTGTGCAGCACATTGTAAAAGCATTGAAATTTCGAAGTCTGAGCCCAGTGTCCTTTGTTTAGCGCACATAAATATAAATTCATTTACCTTGCATTACATTTGGGGTTTTGTTCGCACCGGCAGCTGGCCGCTTACTAATGTATTATCTTGAATTTTTTAATTTAGGTTTTTATTATTTTTCTGTTTTTTGTTTGTTGTAGAAACGGAAATACAGAATATTACAAATCTCGTGGGGATGTCGCCAGGGCGTATGAGTAATGTGTTCATGCCCGAAATTTGTATCAAAGCACATGTCGTGATTATTTTATCAGTAAATAACCACAAGTAGTGTTGGTGGAAGGAGTAAAGCGATACTTCAACGACAGAGTAGCTAATATGGTGTCTTATACTACGATAAATCTCCACATCAAAGATCAAAGTAAGACCTGTGAAACTTTGAAACTTTAATATGTGTATGACCCGGAAATTAAATATTAAAATCGGTAAAGTATTGAAAAAAGCACCGTAAACTTGCAGAAAAGGCTTAGACTGTAGTCTATGACCTTCTAAGTGAAGCGTCTTTGTTTTGAAAATTATATAAAATAGTTCTAAGAACACATATAATCTGAAGTGCGAGTCTCAAAGTTATGTACATATATTTAACATGAAATAAAAAAACGCATTTACTATCGAAAAAGTAGACAAATATCAATTGTACACCCGTTAACGATAGTTCCAATGAGTCTTTATTGAAGCAGCGAAATAAAAAGCATACATTTGCGTTACACTTATCGTTAAGTTTACTCATTTTTCGATAATATTGTTGTTTTGTAATTATTGAAAAATGATTACCGATAAAATAAAATATCGATAAATAAAAAATATTATTTTCTAGATTTTTATCGACCAAATATCTAATTATTAAGTTGAATATCGATAATTATTATCGATATTACAAAATGTCGATAAATAAAAAGCCCAGAATTTTATTGAAAAAATAGTAAGATTAACAATGAATTAAAAGAGGTAACTTACAATCGATAATATAAAATATCGGCAAATAAAAATTATTGTATACTAGAATAATATCGAAAAATTGACAAATTTAACAAGTTGAAAGTGGTATTTTGAAATCGATAATATAAAATATTGATATATATAAAGTATTATCTTCCAGAACTTGATCAAAAACTTAAAAAATTTAACAAGAAGTTTAAAGTCGTTAATTGTTATCGATAATATAAAATATCGATTATTAAACAGTATTGTTTCCTATAATTCTATCGAAAAATTACAGAAGTTATTTTTAAAAGTTTTTAAAACAAAATCAAATTTCCAATCTATCGATAACTCCTGAATGCAAAATATTTTGAAATCGATAGTATAAAATATTGATATATATAAAGTATTATTTTCCAGAACTTGATCAAAAACTTAAAAAATTTAACAAGAAGTTTAAAGGTCGTTAATTGTTATCGATAATATAAAATATCGATAATTAAACAGTATTGTTTCCTATAATTTTATCGAAAAATTACAGAAGTTATTTTTAAAAGTTTTTAAAACAAAATCAAATTTCCAATCTATCGATAACTCCTGAATGCAAAATATTTTGAAATCGATAGTATAAAATATTGATAAATATAAAGTATTATTTTCCAGAATTTGATCGAAAAATTGCCAGAATTTGATCGAAAAATTGCCAAATTTAACAAGAAGTTAAAAGTCGTTAATTGTTAACGATAATATAAAATATCGATAATTAAACAGTATTATTTCCTATAATTTTATCGAAAAATTCCCGAAGTTATTTTTAAAAGATTTTAAAACAAAATCAAATTTCCAATCTATCGATAACTCCTGAATGCAAAATATTTTTAAATCGATCGATCGACAAATATAAAGTACTATTTTCCAGAATTTGATTGAAAAATTTACAAATTTATCAAGACCTTAAAAGTCATTAATTGTTATCGATAATTAAACAGTATTATTTCCTATAATTTTATCGAAAAATTACCGAAGTTATTTTTAAAAGATTTTAAAATAAAATCAAATTTCAAATCTATCGATAACTTTTGAAAGCAAAATATTTTGAAATCGATAATATAAAACATTAATAAATATAAAGTATTATTTTCCAGAATTTGATCAAAAAATTAACAAATTTAACAAGAAGTTTAAAGTCTTTAATTGTTATCGATAATATAAAATATCGATAATTAAATAGTATTATTTCCTAAAATTTTATCGAAAAATTAGCGAATTATTTTTAAAAGTTTTTAAAACAAAATCAAATTTCCAATCTATCGATAACTTCTGAATGCAAAAGATTCACAGTTCTCAAACTCGTCATACAAAATCAAACATTAAAGTCATTAACTGGTCTCTTTTAAAGTGTGCTTAGATGAACACTTGCAGGAAATGTCTGAATTTGTAAAATATCGATAACTATCGGTCCGTAATTATCAATGGTTCTGAAAGCATACACAGAAAACTAATTGAAATGTCGATAGAATTGAGTTTTTGGGGCAGTTATTGGAACATACAAATGTATATAGAAGCAATGATTTTTAAATTAACAGTAAGTAGTACAAATCTGGTAGCAAGGGGTCGCACATCGTGTAAAATGGATTTTTTACAAAAATCAAGAAGACTTTTAGAAATGACAATAGTTATCAAGAAATTAGATATATTTTAAATATATAATTTTAAGCAATTGCATAATTAGAAATTCTATTCGATAAATTATCGATAACATTTAAAATAATCAAAAATTATCGAACTTAAAATGACGTTAAGCTATGCTTATACAACTACTGTAAGTTACAGATATTCATTAAATAAATATATATTTAGTGATACACAGATATATTTTGATATTCCGAAAACTATTGGTTAAATTATCGACAAAAATCGAATTGAAAAAAAACTGACAAAATGCTTAATCCCAAATACTTTATATATATATATGTATATATATATATAAATTAAAATAAATTTAAGGTAAGTTTATACTCAGAAATAAATATCGATATCGATATGCTGCTAATAATAAATAATCGTAAATCGAAAAAAATCTTCTAGGTTCAATAAGCTTTATTCAAACCTAATTTCACAACTATCATTATCAACTATTTCTACATAAACAAAAATTGACATTTTGTTATACTTTAAACTATGTTCAAAATTATTATTTATAGCTAAAAAAAAGTTTTAATTCTGATATTAATTTGGTTCACTTAGTTGAGCTGGTTACAAATGGTTCAAATTTTACACTTTTAGCAGATTTTTTAATTCATATAATATAATCTACATAAGGGCTAGATATTGTATAAATTCAACGAGCATTATTACCTTTATTGAAAATTTAATCGATACTGTACAAATTAATCGATAAAATAAAGCTTTATACATAACATTATCGATAACTACCTAAATTATGAAGCCAAAAGAAGTAGTTGTCTTTGTAAAAAGCATTAACACGCTTAATTTAGAAGGCTAAACTCACTAAAACGACAATTAGAGCATTTAGAATCTAGGAGGACCAGAGCCCATGGCTGAGATTCGCTGCCAAAACTGCACTGACTAACAAATACAAATGAATGCGCGCTAACTCCCCAAAGCAATTTTCAGCATACACCTTTTGCTCATTTATTCACTACAAATACAAGTAAATATGTATACATACATCTATATACTTATATATATATATATATATACATGTAAACAAACCTGTGTACAGCAAAATTGTCAACGTGGCAAGGCCACAAAATAGCAGCCAATGACATAACGTGTTTGTTGTAGGTGTAACGCTTTCCTGCCTAAGCATGCCAACCGAGCGCCACTCACAGCCACGCACACTCACATACACAAAGCGGATATGCCTTTCCATGCTTAGAGTCATGGGCATATGCAAAACACCCGAGCGTTTTCAAGCACACCCACACACATGAAAAGCATTTTATTGCACTCGAAAAATGTCATTTGGGGCTGGTTTAACTGGAATTTATTGTATTGGTGGCAGGTAAGCGGTAAAACGTTTTGTCGTGGGTGTCTTTATGATGGTGTAAGCGGGTTTATAAAGCAAGTGTGTATTACAGGAAAGGGAAATATTTGAATATTTGGTTTGGCGGAAGACAACTGGCAATTGTGTAGAATTTGGCGGAGATGACAATATATTTTATGGTTTATTATTATATAAATGGAAAAATATTTTAAAAGAACTCTATGAAATATGGCATTTGAGGACACTTTTAGATTTAAAAATATACACATTTTAAATAAATTTTAATTTTTAAGGAGAGTGTTGGTTATTAAAACACAAAATATCAAAATTTTATAAAAACGAAGGCTTAAATATATTGTACATAGACAAAATTTAGTAAGTGAAATAAAACTTCAAACAATGTATGCAATTCGTGTCCACAATCAATAATTTTCGTTATCCATAATTTATCGACTTACACCAAGTATTATTTTCATCGAATAAATTAATATTACAGAGAAAATTAGAGTCAATTAGAGCACACAATCAAAAATTTTTTCCAATAATAGTTATCGATAAAATATCGACTTACACCAAAATAATATTTTCATCGAATAAATTAATATTACAGAGAAAATTAGAGTCAATTAGAGTCCACAGTCAACATTTTTTCCCAATAATAGTTATCGATAATTAATCGACTTACACCAAAGTAATATTTTCATCGAATAAATTAATATTACAGAGAAAATTAGAGTCAATTAGAGTCCACAATTAAAATTTTTTCCAATAATAGTTATCGATAAAATATCGATTTACACCAAAGTATGATTTTTACCGAATAAGTTAATATTAAGGAGAAAATTAAGTCAACGAAAGTGATGTTTTAATAATAGCTGATATCGACAATTTATCGATTGTACAATATATGCCTATTATCGAGAAAATCTAAACTAAAAAACTTAGAAGTTCAAAATTTGAACTAATTAATAATCGATATCAGTAATTCGATTAAAGCCAAATACATATAAATTCCTTTATCAACGGTATCGATAATTTATCGATTGAACAAAATATTATATTACTTATTATGCAGAATTTTTTTTATAATCGGTATCGATAATTTATCGATTGAACAAAATACGCTTATTATCCAGAATTTTTTTTATAATCGGTATCGATAATTTATCGATCGAACAAAATATGCTTATTATCAAGAAAATCTTAAGTAAAAAATCTTAGAATTTCAAAACTAATTAATAAACGATATCAATAAACCAAATCTAATTCTTCCTTTTCCAACAATATTTATCGATAATTCATCGATTTACTAAAAAGTATGATTTTTATGTTAACTTATACATTATATAAAAAATTTAGTTACCTAAGCTGGTATTTTGACAAAAATCGATATCGATAATTTATCGATTGAACAAAATATGATCGATATCCATCACAATTCGATTAAAATTCGAAATTTCAAGAAAATCTTCACGATTATTTGCTAGCATTTGGTTAACAGCTTTTATTTCAAAATAATTTAAATATTTAAAAATTTTATATTATATTTATATTTATTATTTAGGTGGTAACGCCGATTAAAAATCTCTTTAAAATTTTCTTGCTTATAATTTTACATCTTTTATATAATCTTTTCGCTCGAAAAATTTCGGCAATAATATTTTTTTACAATTAGGTGGCAACATTGTTTTCGAAAATTTTCTAGATTATTTGCTAGTACAAAAATCAGAGTTTTTACATCAAAATTACTTTAATATTTAAAACTTTTCTTAATAAATAAATGACAACAACGTGTTGGAAATTGTCTTACATCTGCTACTTAAAAAACTTATTTCACTTAAAAAATGTTGATACTATTTTTTCATAAATATTTTGATGGTAACACCCATCTGGAATTTTTTTGAAAATTTTCTTACTTATATTTTTACATCTGTTATAGCAACTTTTCACCAAAAAAATTTCGATATTTTTTTATAAATACATATGCAGATGGCAACACCGTATTGGATATTTTTCGTGTTGAATATTTTCTAGTTCATCGGTTCACTAAAAAAAATTTGATATTTTTTTATTTAATATGGCAACACCGTTTTCGAAATTTTTTGAATCGAAAATCTTCTACCTTACCAGTTTGCATATGTCATGGCATCCCTACAGTCCAAAAACTTTAATATTTGTTTTTTTTTTAATAACTAGATGGCAACACTGTTTTGGAAATTTCTCGAATCTAAAATCTTCTTGTTTATCTGCTATCTGTATGTTATAGCATTTTGTAAGTTTTAAAAAAAAATTCTGATATTTATAATTTCTTGAATAAAGAGTTGGCAACGCCGTTTTGGATATTTTTTTGTAAATTTTCTGTAACTTTGAGCTGAAGTTGGCATAACATAGTTTGACATATTTGTACCACTCATTCAAAAGTAAACGAAAATTGAGAATGTAACGTCACTGCCAGCTGTTCTTTTCCTTTTACAGTTACCTTAAAAAAAATTTTATTGAATTTGTTTCCAGCCTCTAAAGTAAAGAAATATGTACTTAATCCATCACTTAATCAGCACGCTGGCGTATGCCGCAATTATTTTCTGCACTTCAACACAGCTGTGGCCAACTGGAATTTTGCTGAGAGTCAGGCACATATTTTGCAGCAACAATGGCGTTGCAGCTGTCGATCAATGTCGTCGCTTGCATGTCAATCCCCACACACAAGCATACCTTCCTGCAGCTTGCCTTGCCTTTCTTCGCATAAATTCACTTTCTCTACAGCCACTTGCACACACACATATACACACACAAACAATTTTGCTTTCACGTGTGGCGCACTTTTAGGCGCACAAGCGTAAACGAGTCAATTTCATGGCATAAAGAAACGAGCAACAACAATGCACCATATACTACAGCCAACATGGTCGAAAAAGTATTAAATGCAACAACTACAACAACAAGCAATGTGTTTTTGTAATTCACCAGTTGTTTGCTAGTAATTGCTTTTATTAATAATAAAAAAACGGGCGGCCCAAAGTGCACCCAAACAATTTTGCAATATTGCCGTGCTGCAGCGATGGACTGATGCACCGTTACATTGCTACTTTGTCCTTGACAGATTTTTTTAATTAAAATCTACTGTTATTCTTAGCCGCTCGCTATAGACAAATTGCTCGGTGAGCAGGTGCGCACCAACAAAAACAACACAACGCACTAACTAAGTGCGAGCCATTTTCAGCGCTTTGTTTTTGTTAATCATTTTTCACTGGTCTTTTGTGCATTCATTATTTAACGCCTCGCGTCCGCTTACTTTAAAAGCCATTCGCTTAATTCCCTCCAATTTTGTAATAAATCTCTCGTCTCTTGGTAATGTATGTGCGCTAATTAAAATCAGTTTGATGAAAAGTCGATGAGAAGAGAGCAGTTGTGCTGGAAAACAAAAAGCATGTAGTAGTTGGTGGGAATTCAGACAGAATGGTGTCTGAAGGCGGCCATACCATACGTTGAGATCTCCAGGTAATTGTGTAGAGAAGGTCATTCTGAATGTTCCCAGATTTAAGGGAAGTTGAGAGTTTGCTCAGGTTGGGCTCTGATATGATATACATACATACTCCTCTAAAAAATGCCAAAATGTTTATAATAACACAGACATTAAGGGCCTCAGAGATAGACATTCCAAAATCTTCTCTCACGTCGGCTACATCCATGCTACTTTGGACCAGTAATCCCGCTTGACCTCATCGCACTTGCGCCAACGTTTTTTCCAATCCTCGAAACAATTGTTAAAGTTAATTTCCGGTATAGTCTTCAATGCGATTTATATTTAATGGCTTCAATTTACTCAAAATGGTTTGCTCAGAGTGGTCGACTAAGTTAGCTGAATAGCCAGAAGGCACACGGAGCTAAATCAGGCGAATATGGTGGTCGCTGCACGATATTTGTTAAAAATTTGGAGAAAAACTTACGAAGAATCAATACAGTATGCGACGGTGCATCATCGTGATGCAGAAACCAAGAGTTGTCGGCCCATAACTCCAAGACTCTTTTCGCGAATAGCTTCCTTGTTGACAGTTTGGCCGGTCGGAAGGAAATCGGAGTGCACCACAACTCGATAATATCAGAAAACCTTGATTTTTGACCTGCTTTGACATGTTTTTTTTTACTTCGGTTCATCTTTGCCGCGATATTCGGCCGACTAATCGCCTCTTTCCGATTCGTAACCATAGATCCAGCATTCATCGCCAGTAATAATATGTTTCATGAAATTCTGATAGTCGGAAAGCATTGTATTACAAACGTTAACGCGACGCTTTTTTTCAAAAAATTTTAGTGATTTTGGAACCAATCATACTTTCTCTTTTTCTAAGTCCAAATGATCTTACAAAACGGTTTTTACTTATCCTTCCAATTTTTCAACAATGAAAGTAAGATCACTGACTGTTAATCGTCGATTTTCAATAACCAATTATTTTATTTTATTGAAGTGTTGATCATCAGTTGATGCTGATGGCCGCCCGGAATGTGGTTCGTCGCCAACGCGTTCTCGGTCTTCTTTGAATAATTTTTACCAATCAAAAACACTGGTTCGCGATAAACAATTACCACCGAAGGCTTCTCCAACATTCTTAGCGTTTTGGTACAATAAATTGTATTCCTCACACAAAATTTAATGGTACTTCTTTGTTGAATGATTTCACTCATCATAAAAATCGATGAACGCCCATTATGTGCTTCAGGAGGACAAGGGTATGCTAAATACTAATGATTATTTTTATATGACATTAGGCATAGAAGTCCCAGACAGTCGTATCGTGCGAAATTGAAATTAAAAAGTCTTACTATTTTTTGCCCACAGTACCACTTGTTGACTGATCTTCTTTACTATATTAAAGTCGGTGCAGAAAGCTAATTGATTTCTAAGAAATTTAATGTAAAATATAGTATTTACCTAAGGGTTATACTAGTTTTTATAATTTAAAAGTTTAAGAATAAGGCAACGACATTTAAAAAATTCTGTAAGCTTAAAAATAAATTTCAAGTACTTACGTTTAATATATTACTGTACTCTTATGATAGATAATATCGCTCACCTGTAAAAGAAAAAAATAAAAATTTAATAATTTATTATAAATATATAAATAATGATAAGCAATTTATAGAGGACTCCATAGAACATAATGAGCTTGACTATGGTGAGAGACCCCAACTTTTGTAAATGGCTCTTCAATGTACAGTAGAATAAGGCAATCAATGCCTTTTTTGCTCTCTCTTCGCTATTTGTTTATTAACAATTTAAAAGGCAACGCAGTAAACAAGTTGAAAGTAGTATGTGGGTAACACTTGCTGATTCACTAACTTTTCAAAGCCCATATTTCAGGTTTGAAAACAAAATTTTTGGAAATTCGAAATAAGTAAATAGCATACTTAGGAGAAGGACCAGGATAGGAGCGCGAAAGTAAATATCTTTCAAAAAATTAATAAGGATAAGACCATGATATGTATCATCCGTTTGATACTAAAACAAAAAATAAACTTTAGTTAAGTAATAATACCTTTCACAGGTGCATTTCTTATAGCATAAAATGATAAAAATTATATTTTTTCTTTACTTTGAACGAACGAGCTATATGCTATGATAGTTCGATCAAAATAATTTCTTTGCAGATTGCACCGTTACCCTTGACAATACTCTACGCCAAATTTCATGAAGATATCTCATCAAATAAAAAAGTTTTTCATACTAGCACTTGATTCCGATCGCTCAGTTTGCATGGCAGCTACATGTCATAGTGGTCGGATAACGACAGCTCCGACAAATGAGCAGTTTCTTGCTTAAAAAAGGACGTGTGAAAAATTTCAAATTGATAAATCAAAAATTAAAGCACTAAATAGTATATAACATGAATGTGTATGGCAACCCTATGAAATATAAGAGTATTATAAAAAATTGTATTCGTTTTAAAATTGGCTCTTTCAGATTTGTTTTCTTTGTGTATTCGAATTTTTGTTGAAAAATATGTGTGAAAATTTTCAGCTCGATATCTCGAAAACTAAAAGACTAATAATGTATGTATAATTTGTATGTACATATTTGGCGACCCTGTTGAAAATTGCAAAATAAATTATATTCGTTTCAAAATTTAAAACAAAAAACAAACAATTTCAATCTATCGTAATTTACTAAATAATTTCCGATGTAAGATATAAAAAAACTAGGTGGCAACCCTTTATAAAAATACCTATTTTCTCAAACTCATAACTTTGCACAAAGAAATATTTATTTACTGATTAATTTACATAATTTTTTTTCAAAAATAAAAATTAGGTGGCAACACTTTAAGACCTATTTTCTTATCAAACAGTATATTTTCTCTTATTTTGCACAAAGCTAAGAAATTTTAATTCATATTATGTAACTAATTTATTAAAATGAGAGATATTTGGCAACCTTCCATTATGAAATTTTTACGAATATAAAAAACTAGGTGGCAACCTTTTAAGAAAAATATCTATTTTTTTATCAAAGAGTATATATTTTCTCTTATTTGACACAAACCTGAGAATTATTTATTTTTGTTACAAAATTAATTCATTAAAAATTTTCGTCTATAAAAAATTAGTTGGCAACTCTTATAAAAAATACCAGTTTTTTTATCAAACCGTCTACTTTCTTTTATTTGGCGAAAAGCTGAGAATATTTTATTTTTATTATGAAACTAATTTTTTAAAAGTTTTCGAATAGAAAAAATTAAGTGGCAACCCTTTAAGAAAAATTCTTATTTTTTTATTAAAATTAAACAAAAAAAAGAAGATTTTATTTTTATTATGAAACTAATTTTTTAAAAGTTTTCGAATAGAAAAAATTAATTGGCAACCCTTTAAGAAAAATTCTTATTTTTTTATCAAAATTTTTTTTCTCCACATTTGGCTCTTTGAGAATTGATTTTTTGTTTTATAGTTTTTTTTCACTTAGTCAACTTTTCCCTACTGGCACACCATCATGCATATATTGCGACACGCTAACATTGCTGCAGCATAAAATAGTTGCATTAATTCGAAGCGAATGCAATTATTGAACATTGCATATTAATAGTAAGCGTTGCCAATGGCGGCGATGACGAGGACACTTTGACTAGAAACACATTAACCGACTCATATGCGCACATATACACACATTATATATGCATACATTAGAGCATAAGCATAAGCAGCAGCAACAAGCTGAATTTAGCTGATGAAGACGTCGCTACAAATTGGTTCAGGCCAAGCGCTACAACCTTGCTGCTCATTTCATGCTCTTCCGCCGCAACGTTTTCCTTTCGCTTTTTTCCACAACGCCGCTGTAATGTAGTTGCTGTTGTTGTTGTTGTGGCTGTTGCTGCCGCTAATGCGTAAAATGTGGCTAATGACGTTAATGTGATATTGTTGTGGAGGCAAGCCACACTACATTGTTGTTGCAGTTGTTTTTGCTGTTGCTCCGAACTGCCAACGGGCATCAGTTTCACTTGTTATTGGTTTTATTTTTGCAAATTGCCTGTAATGCCGCCGTTGTCGGCTTGTTGCGGTGACTGGCGATTGCGTAACGAAGCATCACATCGCAGCAACAACTCCGCTGCAATAATGCCTAATCATGTGTGTCGTGTCGCAGTTGCAACATAAAACGCTTAATGCGACTTATGCCCAGTGCCTCCAGGTGTTTGCAACATGTTGACAATGACTTTGCAGCAAACCACAAGCCGATCGGTTTTAATATTGACTTATGTAACGATTTTAGTTTGAGCACTTTTAAAGGGATTGTTAAAATATGTATCTAATCAAATTTGACCCGACCTGGTCCGCTTGCAGAAGTATTTTGGTGAGTATAGATAATAAAGATTGAGGTTTTGCACTGCAATCTACGGTTTATTGTGCCCTCCCCTATATCGCATATGGTCACAAAGGTCCAGCATCCTGAAGAATTTCAGGAGCCTGCTAGCCGCGACTGAGGTGATGTGATCCCTGTCCACGTAGTTGGAACTTAGAGCCTTTAGCCTGCTACTGCAAATTGCTGGGCAATCCAGAATCAAGTATTCTGGGGTTTACGGTTCCAAGTCGTAGAAACTACAGTTTGCGCAAGACCCCATGCCCAAGTTGGACAAGTGCTTCTCCTGCAAGCAGGCGGAATTTGTCTCGGGGAAGGTTGATCATTTAAACCTTGCGAGGTTGTACCCTCCAAAAAGCAGCTTGGCATGGCGCATTCCTGCTGCCTGCTTCCAATGCTCTTCTCTCCCCACTTTCTCCTTCATGCGGGCCATCTCCTTAAAATTGTGGCACCTCACTGCAACGCATGGTTCTGGCCCCAACATCCTCGACGATGCCCCACAGCGGGCTAGTTCTTCGTGGCTCATGTGACGTTAGCGACGATAACTTTGAAGAATATAAAAAGAAGTAGTGCTTGGAAATAGTTGGATTGACATCAGAGAGTTATCAAAAGATCTGATGTTATTTGGATCGACTGAAGACATTTGGGTTATTGTTTAGGGCAGGAAACGTGTCGATGTTGGACTCGTACTAACAGACTGGGGTCTTCTATTAAATTGACGCTGATTAGAAGTCATAAAAGACGTAGGAACTGTCCAACCATCTATCGAATGGTGTTCCAAAAATTAGTCAAAACCGAAGTTACGTCAAAGTCGTTCAAAAAATATAGTAAGGCTATCGTTTTCTTTGACTGGCGTGGTATGGTGCAGCATATATTCATTTTATAGACTCAAGCGATCACTAATGAATACTATTTGACCATTTTGAGGTGTCGCAATTCGTCGTAAATGACCAGATTTGTGGGATTATTAGAATGTTCGAGACTGACCCTTGGTCCAAACACTTTTTGTTTAAATATGTCTTTTTGGCATTGAATATGATATGTTTATATTTTGTAGGCGATAGTAAGGTTTGGTTTAACAATAGCAGTATTTTATTTTTTGTAATCCGTGTCAAATTTGATCATCCACTATTTTCGGCTATTAACCAGCTAAAAATTCCTTCTGAAACATATTCTCAAAGACCTCAGTTTTATCTCTTATAAGCAATTAAATATCCTCATGTATAATCGATGATACACAAGGTCTGTCGCAAAAGAAACAGAACAGGGTATATGAAATAAAAAGTTTGATCTCTCGTTGACATTTCGTAAAAATTTTAAGACAACTGGATAACTACAGTCGATGTTATCGATCAAAAAGTGACAGCAACTTTTGGTCATCGGTCGTAAAATGCATTTTGAACAAAGAGCAAATATTAAATTTTGTTTTAAACTTGGGAAAACGTTTACTGAAACATTTCAAATTATGAAAAGAGTTTATGGTGATCAGTGCCTATCCCGTAGTAATATGCATGAGTGGTTTAAGCGATTCCAAGAATGTCGTGAGGACCGAAGCTATCACCGAAAAAAAAATCGTTGTCAGAAGTCAAAAATAAAGACAATGCTGATTTGGTTTTACGATTCCGAGGGTATTGTATACCGAGAGTTCGTCCCACCCGGCCTAACGATTAATGCTGTGTTTTACCTTGGTGTTATGAAGCGTCTTTTGTCACGCATTCGTCGTGCTCGACCACAATACCGTGAGGCAGGGTCCTGGCGCCTGTTGCACGATAATGCGCCGTGTCATCGGTCGACGCTTGTCAGTGATTTTTTGACAAAAAACTCCATATTAACCATTAATCAGTCACCCTACTCACCTGATCTGGCACCCTGTGATTTTTACCTATTTGGAAAACTTCATTTGCCCACGAGAGGACACTGGTTTCAGGACATTTCAGCTATCCAAAAGGCGACGACCGATATTCTCAAGAGCATTCCGAAAAATGACCTTAAACACTCATTTGAAATTTTAATTGACCGGGCTAAACGCTGTATCGAAGCACAAGGAAACTACTTTGAATAAAAAAATATAACTTTTGAAAAATATTAATTTTTTTTTTTGTTTTTTTTAACAGTCCTGTTTTGCGACAGACCTTGTATAACAATTTTTTTCCATCAGTCCAGTTAATCCCCAAACTACCCAGATCCCTAAAGTACAACGGGCATTCTGCAATTACGTACACCCGATCCTCCGAAAGAAAACCCATACTTAGGCGGAATCCGAAGATTGAGTTACCCTCAACAAACCCAACGTCCCAAATGTACTCATAAGTCACTCGACCGTTAGGACTAAAGTCCCATTAGTCTTGGCACCTACGCCTGACGCTATCATCTAGAAGCCTCCTGCTATCTATATATCCCTCCATCTCTTGATTATTAGCGGAAATTCCGCAGCAATGACACACTCAAGACCATTTACTTAGCCATGAAAGTCTGTCTGTTCTCACACAAGAAGCTGATATTTTACATGGATTATTGTCTAAGCCAAAGCTACAATCTCCGAACAAATTGAAAAAAGCTTAAACTTGGATCGGAGCACTATATCATACGGCTGCCATAAAAACTGAATGATCCAAGCCAAGTGCTTGTATAGTAAACTTTTTTACCTGTGATGGGTATTATGGCTTCGGTACAATAGAAGTTAAAGCTTTTTCTTATCAAAGTTCATATGAATTATTATTACCTTCTTTAAACGTTGACTTAGTTCTATTGTTTACTCTTTTTTTAAGATAATTATTTTTTTTCACAATCACACATTTTTTATTATTTCCTTTAATTTTCAGGTACAGTCTCTCTAAACTTTTTGACAACTTAATCCACTATTGCATTTACGGGTTCGTTAGCTGCGAAGTCTAAAGCCGAACTGACAAAAAACACTTGTATATTATTTTAAAAACATCATTTTTAGACAAAAAACAAAATAAATAGAATTACGCCTCTTTTATTTGTTTTTTCTTAAAAAAATATTTGCAGAATGCTTGACGCGTTCACTTTACCGTTACTTCACACATAAAAATGTATGTAAATATCGAGAAATAGTAAGTTATAACACCGTCTGTTTCCTATTTGAATTTCTTTTATTTTAACAATCGTGGATAAACAATGTTAAAATTTACTTCTTCAATAACAAAAACATGTTTTTCTTTTGCTCCAAGCAACAGTCTTCAATAGCGGATTAGGCATAATGTATACCATAGAACTATAAACTAATAATCATAATATAATCATTGCGATATGAAGTCTCAGCTGCAGCAAATGTAAGCATTGTATGGACCCCAGAGTTCACATGAGAAACTTTTCTTTGCTCCCTCTTGAACGTGCCAAGTGAACACGGTATTATCCCTGCCTCGAGTTCGGCTAAAGAACGCTCCTGACTTTACCAACTAAAATTTTGTTCTCAGCAGTTATGGACAAGTGGAGTTTACCTGCTATTGAACTTAAAGTCTTCCTACATTTGTTTACTACACTGGAATTGATCTTTGGCAATTACAGGGCAGGTAATGCCGAATAGATGTCTGTGTGAATGTTCGCTCTCTGTATTCTCCCGTAGTTTGTTCTGTAACACTCCTTTCTATGTCTAGTACTTCCGCTTGAAAGGTTTTAGACAGAGTTTGGTAGACAAAAAGATAGAGAAATATTAAGATCCTCGAAGTATACTCCCCTACCTACACCGCAGTCCATTTTGGATCCGTCAGTATATGTTGAGGTAGTATCCTCCTGCCCTAAAAAACCTTTTCTCATGCTCTATGCCTGGTATTTCCGCTAGGAAGGTGTTAGCTGAGTTTGACAGACAAAATGATATAAAAATATTAAGATCCTCGAAGTTTAATCCCTTACCTACATCCCAGACTATTTTGAATCCGTCGGTATATATTGAGGTAGTATCCTCCTACCCTACTAAACCTCTTCTCTGTTCTCGTCTAGCGGGTATTCCAATCTGTAAGTAGATAGTCTTATTTAAGTACATTCATACCGAACTGCGTCAGAGCGTCCACAACTTTTCCTGTTCCAACTACCAATCTCATCTGTGCGCAGTTGATTCAGGAATATATGACATTTATAAATAAATGTATGGTCTTGAAGCGAAGTCATTAAACCTCATTGTCATAAAATAATTAGAACCATAAGCTGGCTTCGAATACTCATCTAAAGCATTATGATATATTTCAACATTAATCCCTTTTCTTGTTACCGAGTGCCTAAGGAACAGACAATAGACCATAGGCACATTATTTCTTCAATAAAACTATTGTTTCGGCAATTGTTATTTTTTTTTGGAGCGCTATTATGTGTTTTAGTATGTAAACCATTTGAGGTTAGGCTTTTGTTTATATAGCTATACAAAAACAGTTGTCATTATATTGCAACTCATGTACAAATATTGAATTAATTTTATTGTACAAAGTTATTGTGTCGATGAAACAAAACAAGGTCCAACAAGTAAGGAAGGACAAAGTTCGAGTATGAGCGAAAAATGTATACTCTCCCAAACTCTGCCACCTTTTTGTCATTAGAAAAGAAGGACAGTGAGCTTCATTAAGTATTGGTCATATCTTGAGTGGAAGAAATCAGGAAGTCTCTATCAACTTCAGTTTCAAACTACTTGACTATTGCAGTGTTTTTCAAGTCAAGGTTGCAGCCATTA
Organism: Bactrocera tryoni; assembly: GCF_016617805.1. Taxonomy (NCBI): domain Eukaryota; kingdom Metazoa; phylum Arthropoda; class Insecta; order Diptera; family Tephritidae; genus Bactrocera; species Bactrocera tryoni. The sequence goes on along the minus strand of NC_052500.1, from coordinate 63,443,312 downwards.
AGAAGCAGCAAAATCACTGCTCTGCAGTACGGCCTCCATAAAAGAAGTGACTATGTACTCTGAAAGCAGAGTGGCGATAGTAGTCTTGAGCTTACAAACCAAGCATTCAGAGCTAAGCAATGCCTACCATCGTTATCAATAGCAACGAGTCACTTTGTAATAAGACTAGTATGGATACCAAGCTACAGTGGCATCCCGGGCAACTGTAAAGCTGATGAGCTGGCACGAAAGGGTACCCTAGCTCAGAATGAGATTGGATCGGTGCTCCCCTCTCTTCGCGTATTCTAATAATGGTTAGCTGTGATTTGAGGAAACTTGGCCAGCGCTGGGCTACAATCGGTTCATGCGCTGCGGCAAGATCCTTTTAGCTCAAGCTTGATCGTAAGAGATAAAGTGAGTTTTTTTTCCTTCGTAAGGCTAGCCTCTTCTATGTTATAGGGGTTCCACATAATTTTAAGGAAAACTTGTCCACATAGATTAACCGCCATAAACGGTCTTAAGTCAGCTGGAAAGTCGGAAATCAGTGTATCGGGTATAATCGCTGTGGATTAATGAAAGATTTGGTTTAGAAGAGCAGCAAATCCAAGCATACAAAAACTTGTCAAACAATCACGACAGATTTAAGAAAACAACCGTTCAACTTCAGGTAGAGTACCAGTTCTTTGATACACATACATACGTCCTCAAAAAACTAGTAGCTGTTTCATAAAATGCTAGGGTTTGTGGTAGAATACGTTTAATATATTTCCTTTATAAAGTTGTGACATGGGAAGAACAGGATGGTAGGTTTACTGGATGTTTGACGACGCATCCACGCCTTTGGCTGAAAGTGTACACGAAGACCGTTTCGGCGATTCGGACTGATGTATGAACTGATGACTTGGCTCTATGGCCTCTTGAAAAGTTCTAAAAAGATCGCAAGTTTTCGAGGCAAATTTTGTTCAGCGATTAGGCCTATTTCTGGCTCAATGGGTATGTAAACAACCGAAATTACCGCATTTGGAACAAACAGCAAGCTGAGGAAATTCAGGAGCTGCCATTTTATCCAGAAACAGTTTGGTATGGTTTGTAGGCTGGTGGAATCATCGGTTCATATTTCTTCAAAAAAGATGCCGGTGAGAGCGTAACCGACTATTTTATGGGTGAAATTTAAGCTTTATTGAGAGAACACTTCTGTGAGCAGATAATTTCACGGTTTAAACCGATCGATTGGCCACCAAGACCGCGTGATATTACACCGTTAGACTTTTTCTATTGGGGATATGTAAAGTCTGAGGTCTATGCGAAGATTACCGCTTCGATTCAGGCCTTGGAGCAACACATCACGCCTGTCGTTCGCCACTTACGAGTCGAAATACTCGAACGAGTCATCGAAAATTGAACTCAACGAATGGACCATCTGCGATGTAGCCGCGGCCAACATTTGATAGAGATAAACTTCAAAAAATGAATACCAAAGAATGTTCTTTCGAATGATAATAAGCATTCCACATTAAATTTGAAGTTTCTATATTTTTTCTTTAATAAAGTAGGAAACCTGTACTTGGATCACCCGTAATTTCAATAAATGAAGCATTTTTAATTGACAAGCAGCTTCGTACTGACCTGAGCATAAATTCGATATGCTTCGTATGCATACAGGTACTTCTTTAGATGTTACATAACCACCATCACAATTTGATTAACCGTTTCGAGCTCGTCATTAACGGTAAAGTAAACAACATGCCGGTATGCACTTGCCATACAGCACGAAATTTGGTATGCTTATGCTTTTAGCCAATAAGTTAGGGCTTAATAAGTACGGAGTATGTGTGTGTGTGTGTGGAAACAACTGCAACACCACAATTAGTATGACAAAGTCGTATGGTGGTACGTGTTGCCACCTTGACCTCCAAAACTGTTTGCATAGTTGGCACTTCAATGTGAGCGCTCACATACACACACACACACATATATATATATATACGTATATAACGGTGAGTATGGGTAGCTATTATGCAACTGAAATGCATGTGCTACGTGAATTAACTGTAATGAAAACCGAAACGAAAGTTCACATAGAAACCAAAAAAATCCAAAAACCCGACACCAAAAAAGGGAAAATGAAATTAGCTGCCATAGGAAGCAGTATTTGGACTCGTGTGCGCTCGCATCAACGAAAATGAAAGCGTGCGACAGCGAAGAGGTGCCAACAAAACTGGGGAAATTGTAGATAATCGATAAAGACAAACTGTGTATGAGAAAAAGAGAAAAAAGCAAAACTAAAAATAAAAAGTAAATTACGACACTGTGCACACAGTGTACACACGACGACTGTCGATTATCAAAAAACACAACTTTATTTGACTTGCTTGTTTTCGAAAATAGGTGGGTAAATACCCGACTAAATATTGATCTAAGGCGGGTTAAGAATAACAAATATTATAATTAAACCGAGTGGTACACGATCAGAATGGCATAATTTCAGAGAAACCGATTCCATGGTAAGAGGAGTAAATATAGAGGGAGCATATGCATGTCTTTGAGCTAGTTAGTGCACACATGGGCTACGGTCTCATAGAGCAAGGATAACCTTCGCGTTGAAGACCTGTTACATCAGAAACTTCATCTCTGCTTCGCATGACCTGAAAGGTTGAAAGCACTGTTCATGTGCGGTCGATATCTTCCTCCAGACTTCAGGTTTTTCTGTTGTCCATATGCGGTCGATATCTTCTTCCAAACTCCGGTTATTTCTGTTGTCCATGTGGGTCGATTTCATCTTCCAAACAGCGAAAATATCTGTTATTCATATGCTTTGAACCTCTTCTTCCAAACTCCGCGTATTTCTGTTCATATGCAGCCGATATCTTCTATTTATGTTATTCACATGCGTTCCAACTCTTATTCCAAACTCCGGGTATTTATGTGGCGGTCGGTCTCTACTTCCAAAATCCGCGCATTTATGTTGTCCATTGGCGATCGGTTTTTTCTTCCAAAAACCGGGACATCGCTGTTGACCATGTGTGGTCGATGTCTTTTTCCAAACTGCGAACATTTCTGTTATTCATACGCAGTCGGTCTCTTCTTCCAAACTCCTGTTATTTCTGTTGTCCATTGCCGGTCGGTCTATTTTTTCCAAACTGCGTGTATTTCTGGGGCCCATTGGCGATCGGTTTCTTCTTCCAAACTGCGAATATTTCTGTTATTCACACGCGATCCACTTCTCTTCCAAACTACAGGTATTTATGTTGACCAAATGACTCTGGGACTGGACTCCGCGCTTTGCACCTTTAACGTCAGAAGGTAACTTCAACTAGAATGGTGGAACTAATTAGCATCAAAAGATCATCAGATAATACCATTATAGACCATTAGCGAAGACTGAAACCAGAGTGGAAGAGAAACTCATCTTTAAAAAAATATAAGACAAGATCAGACCTCATTTAGTTGTTAGAACACGATAGCTCGTAAACTTCATTTTAAGTTCACACCAGCGGAAGAATATTTTCACGTTACTCGCATTTACTTAACTGAAATGGAACCGTAATCAAAATTGCCCCTGAATTGAGGTATAGAAAAAGAATCGCAACTGACAGACGCATTTTTCTTGATGATGTTTTCGAAGGTACATATATGAAACTTTTCGAATTGATTAAGGTCACAGGGTAGTTTAGGGAGAACATGATAGTGAGAGGAGATTTTAGTACCAGTGGTTTTACAATGGGTCTTCGCAAAATCTACTTACGTTGTCAAACATCCACCCTACCTACTTACTTAGGTACCAAGGATTGAGGTGACTGACATAGTTTTCACGACAACCTATTAGCCATTTTTCAGGATTTGATTAAGTCTGAATACTTTCTCAAGACCCAAAAAATATTTTCGTACTAAAGAAGATCTCAGCAAACATTTGTCGGCTGGGCTATATATTTGTCAAACAAAAATATAGAAACTGGCCTTAAGTATAGATGATTTTATATCTCTAATTCGAAGTCGTTTTGAACAGAAAAATTGGTTGGGAATTTATAAAAAAAAATCATTGTAAGAGTGAATATCTGAACATATTGCGAATGGACCCGGCTAAGGCTTTATATAGACTAAAACTAGACTGATTTGAAAAAGTATATTTGAAGTTTCGAGAAGATAGTAAATTCTGCTGAATGATTATGAACTTCTAGACCCACTTAGGAGGATGCAGCCATGTGTAGAAACACACGCAATTGAGGAAAGTTCTCTGAGCTACATTCACTTGGAAGTTGACAGAAATGATTTTTTACATATGGCTCAAGCAGCTTACTACTTCCGGTATCCTCTAGGAAGCAAAAAAACATCCGTTTGAAGGCGAGCTAAAGTGAGAAGGCGGAACATCAATCCTAAAAGTTGTGCACTGGGTTTGGCATCCGAAAACCAAAAAAAAAACACCCCTAAAGAAAAGATAAAAAAAGGCTCGAGAGACAACGACTGGCGCGCTGTTGTAAACTCGGCTATAACCGCATAAGCGTTGTCTACGGTAATAAAGAAGAAGATTTATGTAGATGACAACTGGTAAAAATTACCCAGAATAGACTAACAAAAGATAGAGTTCGCTACCGATGAGATAAAAGCACAAAGTCATCAACAATACAAGGAAACAAAGGAATAGACTTTTAAGAAATCTACAACCAAAGTGTTTTAAGATGGATTTTCCAATATTTTTTAACCGGTTTTGCAACATAAGGCCGATCTTTGTTTGTTGGAAAATTATTGACACGTATGTTGTCGCAAAAGTCGGGCGTTTCTCGGCAATGGGTCACCGCAATTTGATGAGTTGTTGTCGATAGCGTTCCCCGTTAATGGCCTCACCACATTTTAAAATCTCATAATGGAAGATACACTTTGGATTCCACCAATTATAGAGCCGAAAAGGAAAGGCTTCTTAGTTGAATTGATATCTAATCGATAAATATAAGGGCAGTTCTGGCTTTAAGAACAATATATTATAGTTTACTGTGCTGGTGAGGTTTTGCCGTTCGGTAGCGCCAGAGTTATAGTTGGATCCATATATCTATTGGATTCTTAAGATATATATTTCCACGAAAAATATACTATATATAAAATCAAACTATATACTATATATAGAACAAACCCACGAATCACCAAGCCATACCCAAACACTCATTTCATACGACCGAAATATATTATAAATCTTATATACACTTCATCAGCCTTGCCGCATTGAAACAAACCTGCAGTGCACAGGTGTGTCAAAGCTGACTAAGACAATGGAATTAATGGCCGAAAAAGGAGGTTAGCTTGCCAGCCAAAAATTCCGTTGAGCACACATGCGTTCGCATGCCCAAGTAAAGGTCACAAAAACACTCACTTTCAATGCGCATATTACTGTTATTTTAGGTCAGAGGAAATAAATTAATATTTTCTCTTTTGGGCACAAAAATGACTTGCAGTTGTAATTGATGTTGGACGCATGTGGCATGTGGAATGTTGTACGTTCATACAAGTACATATGTAGAATGTAGGCATGAATTTGTATATTTATGTATTTATAAACAGTGCAGCAATAAAAAAGTACGTAGTGGTAGCGGTAACGAATATTGCAGCAAAAGAAATTGAGGAAATTACAAATTCTCCTATATTCAAGTTTTAAAAGGTAGTCCGAAAGTAACTAGTTAAGGACTAGTTTCAAAAAAACTAGTTCCAAACTGATGTATTTGGAGTTTTAAAACATATAGTACAAACTAGGCCGAAAGTAACTCGTTAAGGACTAGTTTCTTACAAACTATTTTAAAGGTAATGTGCTTGACATTCCTTAAGATCATATCTCACTGATGTCTAACACTTCAATTTTGACTAAAACAATTTCAGAGCAGTTTTTTATTTTTAGCGATACCGTTAGAGCGTTGTACATGTGGAAGTCATCCTTTGGACTAACGCGATTTTCAACATGCTTTATAGCCTCACTAACGATACCTTTTCTACTCTTGTTGTTATAGCGGCATAAAATATTATTGTCGAATGTCAATGTCGAAGAATGCTGCTGAATCCCTGGCCGGATAAGAATCCGGGATCGTTCCGGTTACTTAGACCCGATTGTCGTGAGAACGACTACCTCTACTACTGTCTCATATCACGGTGTCCTCAAATGCTTCAAGCGCCCCCTTACCTATGGTTTTCCTTTTGCCTTGTACTTGACATTTCCCGCATTCTTCTTCATAGACATAGAAAGTGGCATACTGGATCCAATGTAACACGATTTCATAGTTTAGGTGATTTGAGCAGAAAAAGATGAACTTTTTTTGCTGACCAAGGGCTAGAAATAACTATAACAACAGCGAAGTCTTCTTATAATTTGTGTGGAAGCTAAAATGAGGTTTCCAAGTTCAGTTGGTCTTTCGAGATCAGCTGACTGCTTCTCATTTGACAGGCGTTTAAGCTACTGAGTAGGTGCAGATATAGAATGTGGAGGAATATGGAAACCTTCTGAGACTAGCCAGTACTGATTTCCATTTTAAGGCACAAGGACGCACCCAAGACTAAAACATGTTAACGCCTTTCAAAACGTGAACGTCGAACTAAAGACAGGAGAACGTGGTAAGTAGAATAATTCCATAATGTCTCTTATAGCAGCAGCGATTCTTACTGTGGCATGAAAGTCTAGAAAGATAGTTATAATGAGGAGTCGCGGCGTGTCCATTCCCATTTTAATGAACGCACACAAATTGGTTTCGTATCACTGAAATGAACTGCCTTATTCCAAACACACCACTTGTGATTTGTTCACACTTTACCATACTCGCTGGTCTCAGTTGTCTTTTCATCTTGGATAGGGCGCCATCGCCAAGTCGTGCAAAAATGTGTCAAATTACCGCAATCAATCTGAAGCTGAACGTGCGCATTCAATGAGCCTCTTAATTAAACTTGTCAGTGGTAGAAAACCTGACACACACACCCACATACACTACCTAACTTTCTCTACCAATAGTCCTTCAGTTTTCATTCTGCTAGAAAAATGCCAACAGGCATCACTCAAATTCATGCAACTCAATCACCGAGATAAGGATGTTATTGCAGCCTGCCACTTTTACACTTGCCGCATGCAACTTGACCAAGTCGTTGTGTAGGATTTAGTTCACGAGTGAAAGGCGTAAAAGGTGTGTTTGATTAGGGAACATCTGTTTGTAAAGGGTAATCCTTATAGGATGTGCTTTCAAACGACAAATTTTGCTGTGCGAGCTTTTTGACACGGAAAATATTGACTGTATATTTTTACATTAACAAGCAAAGCCGTCCGTCGCAACTGAAGGCTTTCCGAGAAATCATGGTTCTTGTGAAATCCGTTAAGCTCAAGAGTACAGATATTGAAGGAGAAGTCTATAAACGACGCTGATTCTAAGCACTTGTAAAACGTGATTATTAAGAAGAAATTGACTTTCCTTAACAACGGCAATTTAAAAGCTTCCAAATAGATCAAGAAGGATCTGAGAAAAAGTTGTGTTCATCTGTACCACACCAGCAAAGCTCCGCTATCCCCTTGCGGTTTACTACTAAGGTACCACGCTTCGTGAGAGTTTTCAAGCACTGCTCAACTATTGGTACTATCGTGGTCATCAGGTTCTAAAGTTCTGAATAAGGGTAAATCGCAGGAAGTCCAGTGATCTCCTTGCCCACAGAAGACTGCATTCTAGCTTTGCCTTTCTCTAGTGGTAAGAATTTGAATTGCTCAACCTCCAATGGGCATTAGTGCGAAACTAAAATCTATGCCGCGGTCCAATTATCAAAGTTGTTTGAAAAATAGCGGACGAAGTCATAGACCAAGTATTTTCTGGCTAGCCAAAAAACATTCCTTTGAAGGCGAGCTAAAGTGAGAAAGCGAAACCTTTTTGCGCTGGGTTTGTGACCCGCCACGTAAGAAACCCTACCAATGAAGCTGAGGAAGAGGAAGACCTCCACTTCGTTGGAGAGATCAGGTGGAGAAGGACCTAGCTGCACTTAGTATCTAGAATTGGCGCCAAATTACGCAAAGAAGAAACGACTGGCGCGCTGTTGTTAACTCGACTATAACCGTCTAAACGGTGTCTACACCTATAAAAAAGAAGAAGAATACTAAACAGCCACTGTCCAGTAGGCATGCAGGAGAAACTCAAAATCTTCTGGGCTGCCAATAGTCGATGTTGTTTGGAAAGGACCGGATGAAGTTGGACTTCTTTTAGAAAGTTTCTTCTGAACTCTTCCGCTTGACTTTCAAATATTTAGCGATCCAGTTAAAACAACTGGACGTACCCAAAGCGTTTTGTGCAGACGTGATTATTTAGGTCCAAATTCATTATTATTGGCATCGCAAAGTTCTTTCCTGCGAGTATACTTCTCCTAGGATTGGAGTCAAAGTGCTTTTTCGGTTATGAGTTCATGCTCAGTGGTTCATGATTTCCGTCTCGGCGAACAGTCTTAATACCGAAACTAACCTAGCCACCCTGTATGATATCTAGAATTTCATCAACTAAGCACGGCGCTATGAATGTCAGCAGCAAAACAATCAGCGATAACAATTGCAGGTGGGCGAAAAAGACGAAACCGAAGGTGGACATTCCTCGCTGCGGAAATGTAAGAGAGCCGCCATGACAATGCGCTTGACAGCAAACTGAAAGGAAATCATCCAGTTAGTGACAGCAGCAGCGGCAGCGGCTGTGGAATAACATGACAATTGCCAATACTCACAACACTGACACAAACACACTCACATATACATATGTATATACAGAAGTATGCACACACACTATTATACTAAGCAAATGTGGCAGTATTAGTGGCCAAGGGTATAGAACTATTGTTTTCATTGGAATGCAACGACTATATGTGTCTGTGTGTGGGTGTTGCAAGTATTGTTGCAACTTTGGATGCCAACCGAACTGCTCAATGTTTGTCCATGAAATAGTGATTATGAGCACTCGACACACTTCCGGGCTGCCAAAGAGGCGTACTTCCTCTAGGCTACAGCCATATATATGTACGTATGTATGAGTGTATTTAACGAAAGTGTTGCGTGTGTATCGTGTAAGTATCGTGTCGTGTCGTGCCATGTCGTGTGGTGGACAATGTTGTGCTGCCCACGACGCCACTGCATTTTCGTCACCTTACTCGTACTGCCACGAATTGCTGAGGCTGATGCAGCACTTGTTGTTGTTGTTACTGTTGTTTTTGTTTTTGTTTTCGTCGATGTTGTTGACGTTACTGTTGTTTTTGTTTTTGTTTTTGTCGATGTTGTTGACGTTACTGTTGTTTTTGTTTTTGTCGATGTTGTTGTTGTTACTGTTGTTTTTGTTTTTGTCGATGTTGTTGTTGTTATTGTTGTTTTTGTTTTTGTCGATGTTGTTGACGTTACTGTTGTTTTTGTTTTTGTAGATGTTGTTGTTGTTGTTATTGTTTTTGTAGTTGTTATTGTTGCTGTTGTTGTTGTTGTTGTTATTATTGTTCATGTTGTTATTGTTGTTGCTGCTGTTTGCTAGCCGTCACTTAACATTTGTCTTCCGTGTGTTCTGGGGGTGGAGCTGCGCACTCAGTCCCACCCGTCTGATTTGTATGCATGCCACACCGACCAATCGACATGACTGCAACAACAGTAACAACAATAATCACAGTGCAGTAGCAATCGCCAATATGAAACCAGGTCAAGTGTGATTGATGCACTTGCCCACAGCTATAAATGTATGCTGCCACTTATACTACTCATACATATCTACGCGTTTATTTGTGTGTGTAAGTAGTCAAATATTTACGAAGACAACAATTATTGTCAGTCGCAGAAAATGTTGTTGTTGTGCGTTATTCATTCAACGGTCGTGGTCAGTTGAACGATGGCAGGGCTTTGTTTTGCAAGGTAGGACCAAGGTGATTTTCGGTAAAGATTTCAGAAAGTACCTGCTATACTTTATCTAAACTTCTTATTTTGCTCGCTCATAAAACAAGAAAATATTCCGCCTCCACTTGACCAATTATGACTCGAACCAGTCCGCAAACATATTCGGTAAAATTTTGTATCAAGATTGGTTTGAGACGGCCTTCAGCTCCTTCAGCGTATTTTGTTTTATCTCTTCGATCGACTGAAAACGGGTTCCACAGGGTGGCAATTTCGGTTTGGGAAACAAGAAAAAATCACAAGGAGCCAAATCTGCTGAATACGGTGGTTGATCGATGCTATTCATTGCGATTTTGGCTTCAAATTCGGTCAAAATCGTTATCATCGTGTAAAATCCATTAATTGTTCTTCCACCATTCCGGCCGTTTCCGACTGATATTCTCACGCAAACGTCTCAATGCGGCCAAATAGAACTCCTTATTGACCGTCTGTTCCTTCGGTACAAGTTCATGATGCACCAAACCACGAATATTGAAAGAAACAATCGGGATCACCTTAACTTATGAGTGGCTTCGACGTATTGTTTATGGTTTCTGCTCGTTTTTCCCCTCCATTAAGATGATTGTCGGCTCGTTTGCATGTCAAACTTATAAACCCATGTCTAATCGGCAGTTATAATGCTTTGCATGAATGTTGGATCGGAAATGGCACGATCAAGCTCCAAAGGGGCCTGTTTACTTTTTAAAAAAATTCAGCTTTCTCGTAACGAGTCGAACAAGAACGCATTTCATATTCAATATATCCACCAAAATAATTCGAATAGATTTCTAAAAGACATCGAGCTCTTTTGTCATCGCTCTAACTCTTACCTGACGAATTTCAAGCCATATACTAACTTTTTCAATATTTTCATCAATTGAAGATGTCGAAGGTCGTCCAGAATGAGGCATGTCTTCAACGATCTCTTGACCGTCTTTGAAGGCTTTGTACCACTCAAAGATTTCTGTTTTTGATAAAACTGAATCACCGCAAGCCTTTTGCAACATTCACAACAATTCCGCACACGAAATTTGGTAAGAAATACAAACTTTGAGACAAATTCTTTGTTCGATATTTTTATCTTTTGTAAAAATGGCAAAGCACTACTGAAGTGTACCGACTGCTGCTATAGGCAAACTGGTTGACAGATCGCGCTCATATTTGGCATAGTAATTAAGAACAGTCGGTCAAAAATCAAGTTGATGTTCCTCAGGATTGATTTGGCTCTGTCTGAGCTTTTTGCTGATGTCGAAACTAAAAACTAGACTTTGCGCAACGCACCGAAATTCAATTGAAGCCATTAAAAGTCATCCACTTAAGGCACTGAAGACCATCCCAACATAAAGCTTATAAAGCGAGTACGGAAAAATGGAGTAAACGCTGTCATAGAGGCGTATTGGGTCATCGGGTTTTTCAAAACAAAACTACATACGTGGAAGTTTAAGACAATCTTTTGAAGTTTTCAGCACTTCGAAATCTTCTCTATCCAAATGATAGAGCCAAGGTACTTAATCGATATTTGAAGTTGTAACCTGAGAATCTAAAAATCTTCTCGGTTGCCAATAGTCGATGCTTGAAAATGACCGAATTAAGTTGAACTTCTTTTAGAAAGTTTCTTCTGACATACAAACGTATTGGGTCATTGGGCTTATTTTGAAAAACTACATGAAAATGTTTTTTGACTGTCCAGTTCGGTTCGGACAGATGGTATATTCGCATATTATTATTTATCGCTCAAAGCGAAAATCCTTCATTTTGTGATTTTAGCTTTTTTAATGTTTTTCATGTTTATAAAAACCTAAGAACTGGCCCATAAAACTTCTCTATCATTTTTTATAATTAGTTAGTTGCTAGGTCTTTTACGATACCACCAAATCAGCGTTTTTTGATATATACTACAGTTTTCCATGTCCCTGAAATCCTGATAACTGGTTCTTAAAACGCCTTAAAACTCGCTGGCTACAAATCGCTTTTAGATCCATAGTTTCTTAAGCTAAGTTATGCAAAATGATTGGTAGAACATTTTCCGGAATTTGTCCGTTTGTCTACTTCCCTATAAATTAACTCGTTCTTATGTAAGTATTTTATAAAATCTGCGACGTTTCCTCTTGTGTGTCAAAATTTTCGATTTTCTCTTCCTTTCGAAAACAATTAAGGATTAAAGCGTTATATCAATCCGTCCTTTAAGCTTTCGAGAATAACTCCTGCTATCTCTTGCAGGTTGGTACTATAAATAAAGCTTGGCAGAAAATAAAATTCGTAATTGACCTTCAAGTCTTTTTATTTTGTCGAACTCAATTATTTCTATTGACTTTTAATTTCATTAAAAATTTTTAAATGTGGTCGCACAATATGTCAAAATTAATAATTTTTTCTCTGCTCAATTATCGAACAAATAGAAAAAAATAAATCATAAAATTAATGCAATTACCAACGCTCAACAGCTTTTGCCAAACAAAATGTTGATTTTAATTTATTGACTGTCAACTTTGACAGCTCGCCTAAGCAAACGAAAATGGTATTTAAGAGAGATGCGATAACCAAATGTTAATATTGTGTGTGTGCTAATAGTAGGTTATGCAGCTGGTAGAAGAGCGAAAGAGAGCAAACCTTAGGCAAAGCAAACACAGAGCAACATCTACATAAACGCCAAAACAAAAATCCAATCATTTCCAGATGACTATCACTTGGAAAGCATAAGGGAACGCTCACAAATAACTTAGCATCACGCAGCAAACTTAGCATTAAGTAAGTTAGTTATGCTGAAAAGCTCAACACTCGCTCACATTAACACATATCGGCCGGAGCTTCGGCATACGAATAGGTGTGAGTACAATTACCAGTATACCCATCATCACCATCATCACCATCATCAAGACCAATAATGAAAATGTGTTTGGTTGCCAATCTATCTATCTATTGAAGGATATCATCATTCGGCCATCTGACGGCATCAGTAAATGAGCGTCGAATTGTAACAGCTCATTAGGTGCTAAACATTTGGGATAGTTTTGCATTAGGCGCTTTTATACTTACTTTATTGCAGACCAGTGTTGGGTGGTGGAAAATAAGTAGATATACTTATAAGCATACGGTAATATTAAGAGGATTTACGGCGGTGTTTAAATAAGATAGCAAAAATACATGGGACGAGTGAAGTTGGCGAATATTTACGGCAATCCTAAATTTAGTATTTACAGTTTTTCCTTAAAATCTAAACTAAGCAATATCGTATTTAAAAGTTCTAAGACAGCTTTTTTTGTAAAAAAAAATCTCTAAGGTACCCTCTTCTAATGAAGACTTTACAGCAACCGCATTGTTTGGTATTCAAGAAAGGTTTAACTATCTACATAAATAAAAAAACCATATTCTAGGAATACTTTGTAATAAAGCTCTAAGAAAAGCTCTTTTTGTAAAAAAAAAACTCTCCGATACTCTCCTCTAATGGAGACTTTACAGCAACCGCACTTCTTGATATTCAAGAAAAGTTCTACTGCCTAAATAAATCGACCATATTCTAGCAATAATTTATATCAAAGCTCAAAGAAAGCGCTGTTTGTAAAAAAAAAAAACCTAATATAGTACTCTCTTCTAATAGAGAGCTTTCTATAGAACCATTTCTTGATTTTTAAGCTGCCTGTGTCGCATTGATCAATTTTGACGACCTTCTTCCACTGAAAAACACTGTCGCAACAAAAATGGGTTATGATCCATATGAAGACCCCAAAAGTGCGTTTAACATTTTCCAGATGTAGCTGAAGCATTATAGCATATTTAGAATTTCCGAAACGGCGATCAAAACACTTAAGTATTAAAGTTATTTATTTTCACCATCAAATGAGATATTACCAGAGTCTAGCTACTAATTTTCCGCAAGACACTTTGATTTCTAAGAGGGTTGAGGTGCTTCATTATCAAAAAGAAATTTTGTTGAAGATTGGTTTAAAGAGATCTGAGGAACTACACCTACTTTAGATATGACACACGAGAGGCGCGACATCATCCCGACCAAAATCAATTATTATCTTATAAAAATAACATCGAAGAGAGATTGAGAGTTTAGCCTTACAAAAGTATACTTCCGGCATTCATGGCCACTCTAATCATTCTGCATCTGGTTTTTCACAAAGCTAACCGTCTGACTTCCCCAGCCACCCTCGTGTTACTAGACGAAAAATAAATGATAATGAAAAAAGAATCGAAATAGCAACGCCAGCAGGAAGGAAAAGAAATTTCGGTCGCAGCTCTTACATACATACACACCGTGAACCAAGTTGCTTCATTAATCTTTAATCTCTACCGAGAATATTGGGGTATACTTATTATGCTCATTAAATATTAGGGTTCAGTATTTTTTTTTTTTTTTTGGGATTTCAGTTAGAAAAGTGTGTGTGGGTGGGTAAATATGCCAAACGAGAAAGTAATCAGCGAGGAAAAAGTGTTAACGTAAGTAAAAATAAACTGTCCTATTTGATTATGGGTTGCCTACTTTCGTTCGAACGGAAGATTAATACGCCAAATAAGGTTGATAACAACTTTTTGAAGAATATTGGAGATATTTTGTAAAACAAAAGCCAAATGAAATGAAAGAAACAAATACATTTTTTTTTTTCGCTGAAAGTGCAATACCTTGTTTATTGCATGGCATTTCAAGCTGAGCTAAGTCTAAGAAGCGGTCGACCTGAATCTTACATGAGCAATTAGATCTCTATCAATAGCAGCTGAGGCTACTTCGCTCTCGTAAAGCTAGACAATTCCAAATAACTTATTAGAAATCTTTCCAATGGAGTATCGAGTCTCTGAAGTCATTACAAATACTATCAGGTATAAACAATGACCAAAGGAGATGGGAATCGGGGACTATACCCTCCGTGTCCGTAGTTCAGTGTGGTGCTCTGCAACAATTTTTGGCCGATTTTTCCCTAAATGGGTTAGAAGGCCCGCATCCAATATCCTCCCAGGGTACCGGTTTTCTCTCTACAAACCTGAGTAAGAGCCCTATTACCACCTAGAACCACTTTGTGTGCAGTCTTACGGGTTCACCAAGTAAAGTCATCTGAGCTTACATCTAAAAGAAAGAAATCTAGAGCAAGAAGTCTGGTTTTTAGGCATAAAATGGGCATAGCGATTTGAAGACATTAATCTTTGCAGGTTTAGTGGCATTCTGCATTTATTAAATAGGTTGAGCCGTCTTCGGAAGTCAAGCGATATCTGTGCTGTACTTAGCGCTGACAATTAAGGAAATTTTCACAGAAGGTCCTATTAACTTCCTCCCCCAATAAGTCTAGGAATAGTACTGTTCTTTTCAAACAAGACAAGCAGTTTTGTAAAGTTTAGATTAAGTCACTTCCAAACTGATACTTTCAATCCCAAAAAGTCTGCTCATATGGAGCACCTGTTAGTGTTGAAAGCAAAAAAGAGGTGAGCTCGACTTATGATTCCATCGCCCACAATGCTTCAACTCTCTTTGAATGTTTGGTTAACTTCTAGAAATAATGAATATGCCTAGGTATCTAGGACATATGTTCGAAACTCTGTTTTTTTTGTGTATCCGCGATGACTTCGTGATGTTTTGGTTTTCTTTCAAAAACTTTTTGCAGAGAGGGAGGTGGCATGTTCGCTGCAAAGCTGCATACCAAAATCGCCTTCCGCCTATTAGACTACCTATCTTCCAAGCGGAGATCACAGCTATTAAAGAAAACCCTCTTATTATGACAACAAGTCTGCTTATAGCAAGGAATATATTTACATATACAGACAGTCAGGCGGCTTTGAGATCACTAAATTCCCTTAGGGTTTCGTCAAAAATAGTGAATGAATGTCTTGATCTCTTAGTGAATCCAATATACTATTTCACCACAAACCTGCAATGGATTCCAAGCTATAGTGATACACCCGCCAACTGTGAAGCAGATACACTAACCAGAACCGGCAACACCCTACAATTAGACTCCGGAAAAGAGAGAATTTTTATGCTTTTGGCCACTTATAGATTTTTAATTGATATGTGTGGTAGATATTGCTGAGTCTAGGTGGAGACAATCCCTAACTTGTTCAACCAGCAAGCAATAAATAATTTAAGAACTCTAGTAGGAGTAGTAAAAGGTCACTATCTAACAAGCGGACATGCCAGTAGACTAGGAACTCCATTTGACGACTATTGTAGAAGCTGTCAAGAGATTGAAGAGGTGGAGACAATCAAACATCTTCTATACAATTGTAAGGCTTTGAATAGAAAAAGAATAGCAACTATCGGTCGAAGATTTCTTGACGATGCCTTAGAAGTTGCTCATACTTTTCATCACGATGAACTTTATCAGAAGCGGGTGTGGTTCAGAGAGGAGTCAATAGAATGAAAGTAGCTTAGTGTAGTAGTCCTGGTGGTATACCAAGCCGATGATTCCGAGGGAGAGTCTTGAGCTGGGAGTAGGTTAGGTTTAGCGGATTAAAGTTCCGCACTCCGGCTTTTTATGCTTCCCTCTCCTACAAAAAAGGCCTCTTAAAGGCTTAAGCGCGTCATAAGACAGCTACTCTTCCTAACTACCTAGTGTACTAACCACTTTCCGGATTTGATGCTTTCACGAAGCCTTCTACAAATACTAAGAAGTCTGTGATGTACTCTGCACAGAAAATTTGTTGATCTCCAAAGCACAGCTGTCCTAAAACACTTTGAATCTTTGCAGCTGTCCATTCTAAGCTATTAAAATTTCATTTCAACCTGGCACATCACAAATGTACTTAAAAACTTTCCCAACTACACGCTGAGCATCTCCATTAATAATGCAGGCCATCATTTGAATGCACATCAATAATATTGCGAATACATTGGCACATAATTAAGATCACTTTTATGGCCACTTTATGCATGAAAAGGAAGATTTAATTGAACCACAGGCAGACAAATTAGCCAGACGACTGTGGATGAGAGTTAGAGGTGGAGTGCGCGTGTAAGAGAGTGAAAGAGTGAGTGGTAGCGATAGAAAGCCAGAGCAACAGCTGCAAACACTTGAGACGCGCACTTCCTCCACAAGTGTCTACACAGCGCCTGACCTTCATCATAAAATTCATTTCATTAGAGGTTGTTGTTGTGGCATAAACAACAAACTGAAAAGGGTCGCTTTTGGTGGCTCCATATACAACTTTATGACATAATCACATTTAAATGGCCCCAAACAAATTTCTGCTATTGATATGAAAGTAAAATGTTCGCCTTTTAATTCCACTTAATGCAGCGTTAGCAGCATTCGACCAGGCAGACGAGCATAGCGAGGCGAGCGCCGGCCGAAAAACCCACGTAGCACTTGCTATGGCTGGGCACAAAGCTCTCACAAAGCCAGGCAGGCAGCCAGGCTGGACAGTCTCGACACAAAACTGAGCAAACAAGGCTTGACTGGCAAACCTTTACTAAAATATTTATTTGTCGAAAAGAAAAAAGAAATATTTTTACGCGCGCAGACAGTGGCGGACCTGGCTGAGGAAGACACTTAGAACAGCAATGAATATAAGGAAGCTTTTGCTGGAATGTTGGCATAATTTGGGGAAGAGCAGCAGCAAGCGCTCCCCTGTGTGTGTATACAACGTTGAAATGTAAGTGGTTTGGGTGTAGAATTTTAATGGAATACCCCCACATGATTGTAACTAATGATATTTGACTATACAACGGCATTGTTGACTTTTGTTTCCTACTAATTTTATTATGGCCGCCCGATTAAAGGGGTTCATCGTTGTAGTAACAACGGATATACGCAAACATATCCGTATTAAGGTGGTGCTATAAATATGCTATAAAGACGTCTCTTGATTCTGACGACTACCAATGATATCACTTATAAATTTAAAGCCGATTTTTAGATGTTTCGAGCAGTCGTTATAGGTAACCTAAAACTTATCGAACCAAACAGAACTTGGCCGTATAAAATCCGAGTCAATTGCCGTAATGTAGAACCGACTGTTGTGAGAATAGTTTTTCAATAACTCAATGCTTAGATAGAACGATCCGTGTCAGGTGAAATATGACTCGTTTCTTAGATCCTATAACCAATCGATAACTTGCTGCCATTTTGAATATTATTTCATAAATGTTACTCTTGTCGAATAAAGTCTTTAAGACTTCCGAAGCTGTCGATGGCCTGGCGTTGTTGTCATCGAAAAAAGTCTAGACTGTAAGGTATATGCATAAGAACCTCACAACCAAGCTTCTGGAGCTTCCAACAAGTCACTATCAGTGTTCATGGTCTGGCGTTGTCGAAAATAATTTATCTATTATTGGCCAAAACAGACCGCTGCCGGGCGTTTGCTTTTTATAGGCGAGCCAATTTTTGATAGTAAAGGTACACAATTAAGAGTTGGACCGTATGAAAGTAGCTCAAAGTAGATGAGCTGCCATTCACACAAAAGAAATAGCAAAATAATCCGACGACCACGACCGCCTTTGCTTGACGTCGTCTTCGCTGATGTCAGCAGTGCTTCGCAGCCCTTGGCAAGATAAAATCCGCGTCAATTCCCGTAACGTAGAACCGGCTGCTGTAGGAATTGAAAGTGGAATGGACATTGGATTGGACGGCGGATTGGACAGCGGATTGGACGCGGCCAGGCTTCCGGCACTTCCAGCGAGTCAATATCAATATGGATGGTCTGCTGTTGGTTTCGGCGAACATAGTTTCACTACTGTTGGCTAAAGCAGACCGCTTCTGTGCAATTTGCTTTCTATAGACGATCCAAGTTCTGAAAGTAAAGGTCCGAAGTAAGAGTTTGCCCGTATGGGAGCAGCTCAAAGTATATGAGCCGCCGATCCCACAAAAGAAATAGCAAAATAATCCTCCGACCATGACTGTTTTCGCTTAAAGTCATCTGAAATGACCTACCGGTAATGACCAAAGACTTTAGAAATGGAGAGATTTTCTAGAAATTTAGCAGCGATTCTCAGTTGGAATTTCGGTCCACGAGAGTTTTTTATATACAACCTTATTTTAATGGGTTCAAACGGTTTATTACAAAATATTTAGCTTTTGGGCAATCGCGAGAGTGTGTTATGACGGTCGGACTTGACAACAGTTTGACTTTGACTTGTCCATTATCAATACGAAAAAGTCAAACGAATTATTTTCTCTAAATTTCCGTCAACCATAACCACCCTAAAGTTCGTAGATATACCTACAATATAGAGTAATACCACCACAGGATGTGCGGTGCAGAGATAATATGATAGGAGCGGTCAAAAGCAACCTTTAGGACTTCACTACCACCACTACTTTGCACTGCCATTAATAGACATATGCATTTAAAATAGCAAATGCAAAATAGCCGATAGCACTGCCAAACCCCTTCTGCTCGGCCGAATGCAGCCAGCCAAAGCACTCAGCTTCCACATTTTGTGGCAATGAATGCAGCCACAGGCAGGCCATTAAAGTGGGTAATAAAATCAAGCAGAATGCTGCAGCATAACAACAACAAACTGGCAGACATAAAATAGAAGCATGTAGAGCAGTTGGAAAGCCCATAGGAGTGAGTAGGTTGCGAGAAGACACGAGTGGATTTGTGGAGAGAGTCTCAATGCAGTGGCAGTATTTTTGAGTTTGTAAACAAGCAGAGTTGCTGATTCTAGATGTGGAGTTGGCCGCAAGCCAATGGCGCAGTCTGTAAATGGTGAAGGTGAAGCAGACTCATGCAAGGTTGTTTTTCGTAAAATATAGGGTGAAATTTATTTATACTACTTGTTTTTTTAAATGTCATGGTGCTTACTAATAAAAAAAGAAAATATTTTTGGGACAGCTAGAATTTGTTAAACTTCCACACATACAGAAAATAATATTTCAAAGCAAAAGATAATGCATTTTTGGCATTCTAAGACATTTTGGGACAACCTAAAATTTTGGGACATTATACATTTTTCTGTAAACCGGAAGTTTATTTAAAGCGAATTCAAATAAATAAATATTAAAAATAATTTTGGGACAGTTTTGGAACAATTAAATAAATATTGTAAAAAATGTTGTATTAAAATTCTTTTTTTGCATTCTGCTGGCTTTTCATACCATTCAAGTTTGTGCGTATGTCCCAAAAATAGTCATCCAACAATTTTGTATTCAAGAAGACGGTAATATTTTGGGATACTTTGAACTTTTGGGACAATCGAATATGCATTAAAAATAATATTGAATTCCAGGAATTTTTTTTTATTTATTCGAGAGGTGTTTAAGACAGCCAAAAGCAAAATTCTATATACATACATACAAGTACCTATCATTAAAGTTTGTTGGTGAACATAAATTAAAACAAAATTTGTAATCAATAGTTAAAAAATTTAAATACAAGAATTTAAAGAATTTTTTGGGACAAAGAAATAAATATCGAAGTCATTACATGAACAATTAACGGTATCTTAAGTGTATGTAAAAACCAATTTTTGGGACAAAAAATAATAATATGAAAAAATCTTAATTTCAAATTACATACAACAAAAAGTAATGTAGAGTGTTTATAAAAAATATTTTTGTGACATTCTAAATAAAATTTAGGGAAAAACGAAGGTATTTTTAAGGAGAGTCCATATGTGTAAATTTAAAAACTAATTTTCGGACATCTAGCATTTTTGGAACAATCAAACACATATTAACGTGTGAAACAATATTTAGGACAAAATTGAATTTTGTGTAAATCGAATGTACATTTAAAAAAACTAATTAATTTTAAAAGTAGCCTTTGGACGCCTAGAACGATTGGGGCAATCAAATGCATGTTTTGTATACTCTATATACAAAATAACTTTTGAAGCAAAATTAAATTTTGGGACAAAAGAAAATTATCAGAAAAAATCTTATTTTCAGAAAACATAATAATATAATATAAAATGATTATAAAAAGTAGGTTTGGGATCTTTTAAATACATTTTTGGGACAACGGAAGGTGTTTTTGAAGGTAATCCACATAATATTTAAAAAAAAACTTTTGGGACACCCGGCTTTTTAGGAACAATCAAACACATATTAATGTGTATTAAACAATATTTGAGACAAATTTGAATTTTGGGACAAAAAAAATTTTAAGAAAATGTTTTCCTTTCAGAATACAAATTAGCATAATATAAAATGTTTACAAAAATATTTTTGGGACATTCTAAATAAATGTTTGGGACAACCTTAAACTTAATTTAAAAAATATAGTCATACTTTTTAAAAATTGTTTTGGAACTCCTATAATCTTTGGGACATTCAAGCGCATACTTATGTACATTTATATATAAAATAAGTTTTGGGACATAAAATATTTTAAATGAAACATATGAAAAAATCTCGAATTCCAGACTTCGGGTCACTACGGCACAAATATATGTTTTTGGGACAATAAAATTTTTTGGGACAAAACTTTACTGAGCTTCACTAATTCGGAATTAAAATTATTACATTATTTAAAAATTGTGATATTTGAAATCAAAATATTTGTTGGTCTTGAAGAAAGTTTTCACCTACATATTTGATTTCAAAAACTTTAATACTTTTTCAAGATGATAGCTATACAATATGTATATAATACTATATGGTATGACACAACGATATATATTGACAAATCCCTGCGATTAATATATAATTATACGCTTACAACTGCTTATATCTATAAAATTACCCGAAAGTGCTTTCAGATACAACAACTCTTACCCAAAAGTGGTCGAAATCGGCCAACTAGCGAATTTGTGGGCTACAGTGCCTATGTCTGCCATTACACCGAAAACATCGATTATTCTATGGGATATACAATATTAATGAGATTCAGATATTACATTTCCTGGTATTAATGTGTCCTGGCCACAAGGTCCCTTTACAAAGGACAAATAGATAAAATTGGTTCAATAATCCGATACACAAATTTTCGCACTTCTGATTGTCCGCCGGAACACTTGAAAGTATGCTACCGATAAATTAAAAAAAAATATATTTATTTCAAGTACACTATTCATTCCCGGTGCCACCGCTGCCGCAAATGGGCGACATTCGTCTGCAAACGTCGGATACAGTGAAACATCTAGGGCTCATCCTAGATAGGAAGCTTTCATGGAAGCCGAATATCGAAGAGAAAGCAGAAAAAGCATTGATTGGCTTATACTGCTGTTGACGAGCCACTGGAAAATGATGGGTCTCTCACGAAAAGTGGTCACAAAAAAGTAGATGGGCCACAGCTCGGGAAAAAGGTTATTGGAGGCGTTTACTGTCAGGAACTCTCTATCAACTTCAGCTTTATACTTCCTGACTATTGCGGTGTTTTCTAAGCGAAGGTTGCAGCCATTAAGTTAGCAGTAGATCTACTGCTTAGGAGTGCAGCCTGCTTCAGAAAAGTGACCATCCACTCCTTGAACTTAGCAACATTGTGTTCAGTGTTGGTCAAAGGTGCTTAACCTCGCAGGAAATTGTAAAGCTGATGAGCAGTAGAATGTCGGTGCTCCAGCAGCCTCTTGTCTTATACTACTAGATAGCTGGGCTTCGCGGGAGCTTAGCAAACGCAGGGCCACCATCGGTATATGCGCAGACACCATCTGTAGAAGAAGAAGAGGTGGAAATAACTTAACACTTCCTTCTTCACTGTCCCGCGCTGGCAAGGTCAAGGCTTAAGCACATGGAATCGCAAACCTTCAAAGAGATATGAATGAAGTAAGAAAGCAAACTCAAAATATTTAAGTTCTTTTCTAAGAAGGATTAAAAAATTAAGAAAGGTGAAACACGTAACAATCACAAAATATAAAGAAATAAGAAAGACAAGTTTTGCTCTGACGCCAATAGTAGACCGCAGGAAATAATAAATACAATCGTAGGTAAATTTATTTATATACCTACAACCATACATACGAACTCGGCAGTCTTCAGTAGCGCACAATCACCGCATAACGTTTCGTAGAATCTGCATGCCAACAACCGCCGCTATCTCTCTTTAATTTCGTATCTTTGCAATACTTTTTTCTGGTGTCTGCAATTTATGCCGCCAATAAATCTGAAGTGCGTGTGTACAAAACAATAACAACCTGGCATGGAAATTTTATTACACAGTCCGAATACCTGGGTTAAATACAAATATAAGCAGTCCCACTCAAATATATATATGTATGTATGCCCATGGCTATCAGGTTTATGGTGCTCTTTGCCGCTTTATTGGACCCCAAAGGCAGGCTTCCACTCAAACGGTTATAAAACTTCAGCCTTTTTGAATTTTGATTGATACATTTTTATGTCGCTCTTTTTAATGGACGTAATTTATGACTAATGGCTTATTATAAACACTCATATATCTATACCTTAGTGTGAGTTACCAGCTCATTGGCGGGAAAAGGGTGTCTGCTTAATTTCAGATCGATATCTCAAAAACTAAAGGACGAGTTCGAGTATATTTCGCTGAGGTAGATTTTTTAGGATAGAATAGATACCAGAGTTGAAGAGAGAAGTGAGTGGAATTTACAGACAAACAAAGAGAGAGGCCGAAATGCGTGAGTACGAAGAGCTTGACAAGCTGGCCGACAACGGTAATACACGAAAATTCTACGAAAATATGCGGTGACTAACAGAAGGCGACAAGACCGGAGCATACTCTTGTAGAAACCCCAGAGATGATCTAGTGATTGATGCCCAGATCATACTGAAACTATGAAGGAAAGACTTTCCAGCCTTCTGAATGCCAGTGAAAGCATAACACAAGGAGTTGGTAAACCCGATTCTCCAGGTACGAAGAAGCAGATGTTCCATTGCCCGACCATGAAGAAGTTAGAATAGCAATTACCCGCCTAAAGAACAACAAACGGCGGCAAATAACTGATAAGGAGCGTGTATCAGCTTGTAGAAAATGGTCGGACGAAAGCATGTAGACGGAGTAGGAGAACGAAGAGCGATTGGAATGAATTATACAAGGAAAACATGACACAATTTTCGGCTAAATTATAAAAAGAAAGAAAAATGCTCATAAAAGCTTTTAAGTGAAATATCTAACATTCTTTCGAAAAAAAGCAAAAAATTAAATCTGATGAAATTGATTTAAACCCGCCGAAAAAGATTGGGATAAAAACTTATACAAAGCTCTACAACTCAATATCTAAGAAACTTTCAGGAACGAAATGAGCTTTCATTAATTAAGACATATGTCTGAAATGGGCTTTAATCTAGAGTAACTATTAATGGACATAATCTTCGATTTCAGACAGAGTTGTTGCGCTTAAAAGAAAAACACTAAAAAGCTCATAAAAAGCTCTTAAGCGAAATATCTAAAAATATTTTCGGAGCAACAACATTTTTGGGAAACTGATGAAGTTAAGATGGTTAGTCAGTACCGATAGACAGGGAAGTGGATGAAAACTTATAAAAAACGCAAAAACCCAATAAAGTGATGAGCTTTCAGTAATGAACATCACCATTGATATTGTCTTGAGTTTATGTGCCTGAAGTGAATTTGAATTATAAAATTTATACTAATGAATATAATTTTGGAAAACAAACTAAGTTTTTATAACTAAGTGACAAAAAGTAGAAAAAAGCTCCTAAGGGATGTCATTTCTGGAGGAGGCAAGGTCTTTTTAATATAATTTATGCTAATGAATAAAATTTTTGTTAACAAACTGAGTTTTTATGCCTAAAAATAAAAAATAGGAAAAAGCTCATAAAAAGCTACTAAGCGATATCATCTCGGGAGTAAGCAAAACCTCTAGCAACTGATGAAGTTAACATAGCAGGCTGTAGCAGGCCAAAAGAATAAGCGGATAAAAACTTATAAAGATCTCAAAATCACAGCAACCGAAGAACTTTAAGGCATGAAAATGATATTGTATGACTGCAAAGGACAAAAAACAAGCTTTTAAAATATCCTATAGAGCTTTTGTATATAAATACCTTTTTCAGTTTTCCAGTAATTTTCTATGCTTAAAATGGATAGAAAAATATGCTTAAAGAAAAGCTCCGAAGCATAATATTAAAAAAGCTTTCATTTACAAATATTCACATAATACTAATCTTCTATGTATATCATATACACATACATATATATTTAGTATATGTATATAGAATTTCAATCAATTGGACATTAGTTGAAAGCTCCAAAGCTTTCTTCAACTGCAGTGTTATTGAAACAAGCATAAAATCAATCAAAATCACATCACAACAATTTATGTATCAATTAAACTTTATTTGTAGCAAATTACATTCAATAAAGATGGGACTTCTGCTTAGCTATGTCTGGTCATTAATTTAAACAGTTATTTCGCAAAGTAATTAGATTTTAATTGTCGCTTTTATTAATAGTGTTGCGACTGATAATAAGTCATTAAGGCTAAACACGCTGAAAATAGTGACGAAATACAAGAAAAGGCAATCAATCATTCTACTCAATCATCAAATGCAAATAGGTCGAAGTAATAATAAGCTTAAGTTTATAGCATTAATAAATTTCCTCAATTTATTTTCGAAATTGTGCGCTTAAAAAGTATTGTATTTTGGAAAAAAATAATTTTGTATTTTTTTTTATTAATTTTGTGATTTTTCAATAAATAATTAGACACATACACACACATTCTCATAGGTCAGTGCTTTAAAGTCATGTCGAAAAACTCGCTTCAACAGAAGCGTGGGAGCGCTTTAAAAGGCTTGGTGATTTTCTTAGAATCCATATAGGCTGGCAATGCTGGTGCGTTGTGCATTGTATGGCAAAATGTCAATCAAACGGTGATTGGGTAAGGAATAAGCGTAACAAACAATTGATTGACGCTTCTTCGTTATTATTTTAAATGTATAGTATATATAAATTGGATGTGCTTTGGGTTGAAAGTAGTTTAAGTAAAGAAAATGATTTGACAAGGGTTGCCATATAAAATATTAAAAAAATTTATATAAAGGTATAGATAAGTTTTAATAAATATGTGCGAATAATTAGATGGTTAATACAAAATTTACTTTACTTAGAGTTGCCAATAGATGAAATTAATACAACATGTATTCCAAAGTAAACAGGACTTTTTGAATCTAGCACCCGGTAGTGCGTTAGAATCTACTATCTTTATCGATTGTCCAGTGAGAATTTCATGACATTACATTGATTGGAAGCGAAGTTATTGCGTTTTAAGTGTCAGTATGTCTGTGTTATCGGTGCGAAAATGAGCTTCGAACAAAGAGCCAACATTAAATTTTGTTTTAAAATTGATAAAACTTTTACCGAAACGTTTCAATTGATGAAACAAGTTTATGGCGAATGAAAAAAGAGGATGGCGATGATTGCCTATCCCGTAGCAGTGTGCACGAGTGGTCTTAATGTTTTCAAAGTGGTCGTGAGAACATAAATTACGATCAACATATGGGCCAATCAAAATCTGTGATCACCGGAAATTCCATAGAAACTGTGCGTGAATTCATCAAAAGCAGCTGAAATCAGTCGAAATTGAAATTCATGGAAATGGAATTGAACAACTCCAAAACATCGATTCATCGCATTTTGACCGAACATTTGGGCTTACGAAAGGTGTGTGCACGGTTTGTTCCGCACAAATTGACTGACGACCAAAAAATGCTCAGCATCCAACATTCGAAAGACATCAGTGTGACCGATTATTTGGCCAAAAATCACATTTTAACCATTATTTACTTTGGAACAGCCAATCACAACATTAACAACAATATTTTATTTGAGACATTAAATAAAAAGAATAATATAGAGAGGGTTGCCACATTTTAGCACAGAAATACAAAAAAAATTCAAATCTTGGGTTTACTACATTTTGTTGAGGGTTGAAGCTAAATTTGCGTAACCAAATTTCTAAAAATAATTTCAAAAATAAAAGATTGAATTAAAGACTTATAAAAAATTTTTGCAAGCTGAGTTGCCAACTGTTTAAAATTGTATATAATTTTTTTTTTTGTTTTATTCCGAATTTTAAATTCTATGATTATTATTATTTATATGACGTACTAATATGGTTAAGAATATTTTTGTCAGAGTTGCCAAATGTTTCATATATATAAGTATATCTAACCAAAAACAGGCTGATAAAATAAATATTTATATGTATTTTCGAATTAATGTATTATCGTCAAAAAATTATGAATTTGCTTATGTTTAGGCTTTTCTAAATAAAACCTGAAAAGGAGGAACCTAATTAAAATTTAATAATAGACAATTTTGACATAACCTAAGCCGATATTTGTTAGAATGTTGTCAAAATTATCTAAGGAACCAACATGTTACACAAAAAATGTAATTAAATGGAACCAGTTTGTCTTTCAAATCTAATATTCAAAATTGAAAAAGGAGTAAATTTTGATTTAAAAAATTTAAACAATTAAAAAAAAAACTTAAAAAAAAGAGTATAAATGAGAAAAATGTAAAAATAAAGGTGGAATAATTTAAAATTAAAAAAAGACAGAATTTAAAGATTTACACACAAAAATGTAATTAAATGGATTGATAATCGAGATTTGCAAAATTAAAAACATAAAATTTAAAAAATTAAAAATAAAAAATAAATGGAATTACAACTAGAAAACTTAAAATTACACAAAAAATGTAATTAAATGGAACAATTTTAAAATTAAAAACTTTTAAAAAACTTAAAGACGAAAAAGCTCTACTCGTCACCTGATCATAAAATTTAAAAAAGTATAAAATAGTATTATATATATATATAGTATTAAAACAATTTAAAATTTAAAAAAAATTAAAATTAAACAAAAAAAATAATAAAATATAAAATAGTAAAAAATAAAAATAAAAAAATTTAAAATTAAAAAACTTCAAATTAAAAGCACATAAACTTGAAAAAAAGTAAAATTAAAAAAATAAAATAAAATTAAAAATATAAAATATAAAAATGAAAAAATGTAAACTTAGAACAATCTAAAACTAAAAAAAAAAACTTAAAATTAAGAAAATATAAAAATTTAAAAAAAACTTAAGCTTAAAAAAATATAAAATAGAAAAAATTAAAATTAAAAATTTAAAATTAAAAAAATTAAAATTATTATAAAAACATGAAATTTAAAAAAATTAAAAATAAAAAAATTTAAAACTAAAAAACTTAAAATTAAAAACATATGTATGTACATACATATAAACTTGAAAAATGTAAAATTAAAAAATTATAAAACTATAAAATTGGAAAAATTTAAAATTAAAAAAATTAAAATTAAAAATACAAAATTGAAAAAATGTAAAATTAAAACAATTTAAAACAAAAACACTTAAAATTAATAAAATATAAAATTTAAAATTAAAAAAATATAAAATAGAAAAAAATTAATATTATTTTAAAAACATAAATTTAAAAAAATTAAAAATAAAAAAATTTAAAACTAAAAAACTTAAAATTAAAAACATATGTAAATACATATAAACTTGAAAAATGTAAAAAATTAAAAAATTATAAAACTATAAAATTGGAAAAATTTAAAATTAAAAAAATTAAAATAATAATACAAAATGAAAAAATGTAAAATTAAAAAATTGAAAAATTTATAATTAGAACAATTTAAAACAATTAAAAAAACATTATGTTGAAAAGATTTGAACTGAACTATTTCATCAAAGTGATGTTTGAAATTTCTGTTTTAAAAGAGTTCCTGCCAGAGTAGCCAACGTCATTTAAAAAAAACTGTTACATATGACATTGAGCTAAATGAAAATTAAATATGGCAATAAAAATGTAGAGATATTTAATGGATAATACATTTTATAAAAATATAAAATAAGTAAGAAATATCTGAGTTCGATAATAATCTAACATTCCTTATCCATACTTCCATGCAACTTGCAAGGATTGAAGTACCTTCAAATAATAAGACCTATATGGGGTCTATCTACAGATATTTCCGGTAAAAAGTCAACTATGGACACTTGGGTCCACATATTCGGTACCTAGAGGCTTGAACACTTTTGGTTGGACTTGGGCAATCTTTGGTCATAAAGTGGCATACTTCAAAATAATTATTAGTGCAAAATTGTATCCTGTTAAATTAATTAGTATCAAATAAAATTTAAAATTGTGCTATATGGGAAATAGGCATGGTTGTAATCTGATTTCGCCCATTTGGGCAATCTGACATAAGAATATGAGAGGAATGCCATGTACTAATTTTAGTCGAAATCGGTCGGAAGAGTCCTGAGATATGTCCAATCCACGAGCTCGTACATCAAGAGTGACAGACGATCACCCGGATTTCAACTTTTCTCGTCATCTTGATCATTTATATATACATATACATATAAACCCATATCAATCTCGCTTAGTTTTAGGTGATAGGTAAAACCGGTAGGTGAACAAAATTATTATACTCTTCAGCAATGTGTTACAAGAGTATAAAAATAGGTGTAGCGAAATGCTCCATCACACATCACCTTTTATTTTTATACACTGAACAGGGTATATTAAGTTTGTCACGAAGTTTGTAACACCCAGAAGGAAGAGACGGCTCCCCTATAAAGTAAATATATAAATTATCAGTATGTTGAGCTGAGTCTGAAATCTTACAGACGTCCTTTTCTCGCCAAGAAGCTGCTCATTTGTCGGAACTGCCGATATCGGACCACTATAACATATAGCTGAAATACAAACTGAAGGATCGGAATCAAGGGCTTGTATGGAAAACTTTTGCATTTGACAGGATATATTCAAGAAATTTGGTATAGATTACTTTCTAAGGCAACAATGTAATCTCCGAAAAAATTTTTAAGATCGGATTACTATAGCATATAGCTTCCATACAAATTAGACACATAGTTACTAAAAGAAATGCATCTGTGAAGGGTATATCAGCTTCGGTGCAGCCGAAGTTAACGTTTTTTCTTGTTTTTATAGAGTTATAATATTATATAAAAACTTTCAAAATTAATAAAATTTAAAAATTTTATAAAAAAAAAAAAATAATTTTTTTCTGTTATTTTTTCAAAAAAATTTATTGAAAAACGTTATATAACCGATCATTTATTTATTAAATTTATTTATTTTTTTATCAAATCTCCAATATTTGTCGCTACTTCAATTTCACACTATTTGTAATTTAAAAATATTTAATTTATAGCATTTTCCGATAAAACCTTGACCTTTGGCGCTTGCCACTAAAAAAAACTAAAAATATTACAAAAAACACGAACGGAAAATGGCAAAATCTGTCTGAAAATCGTTTTTTGAAGTTATAAATTCAGCTTGCGGCGCTTGGCGCCTGCAAGTGTGCTACCTCCAAATGCATATACATCAAAACAGAAATTGTTGACAACAATGCTGAGCACAACAGCGCAAGTATGCCAACATGCAAGCGACGCACACTCACACACACGCATATGAGCCACCACGAAAGATCCGCCACCAGTCACCGACGAACAACAAAGAATGTCAAAAGTTATTTTCTTTGCTGACTTTTGGAAAAGTAAATCTTTAAGGCGAAACAGTGCTGTGCGGGTGCGGCGGCAGAGAGAGGAAGTGGTTGCAATGCGCAGGGAGTGTCGAGCGCAGCAGAGAGCCGGTACAACTACCGCAATTGCACTGCAGTGAAACAGCAATTTGTGTGCAGCGCCTAAACATATGCTAAGTTGCCTTTAATATTCCAGTTTTTTGTTTTTTTTGTATAACAGCAATATTTTTTTTGGTTTTTTTGGTTTTTTTGCTGATATACATATATATATATAGATGTATATATGTATATATATTTTTTTTTAATTTTTACATTTGTTGCCAGACCATGCCATTGCTGCAAGGCTACATGAGGCCGTCAAGCTGCCAACAACTAGATAAGTACAATGGCAACAATAAAGAGAACACCAAGTGTTCACTGTTGGCAGAAAAATTACGATTCAGATTTTAGTGGGTCTTTGCGGTGTGCAGGCATAGGATGCTGTGTGTTAGCATTCGACGCGTCGGGGCCACCGTGCAACACTTGGCTTAGTCGCACGAAAGCAAGAGTGTAAAGAAAGGGATAAGCGTTGCAGCGAGCTGTGCGCTTGGCGGATTTCGAGAAGTATACCTATGTATATGTGTATGGTCTGGGTAGCAGACCAGACGTTTGGCTGCTTGTCTTGTCGGAACTGCTTGCTTTGTGTGAAAAATTCCGTTTTGAAGAAAGAAACTTGAAAATAAAGTAGAAAACTGTTGGTATTGCGAGTTTTAGCAATTTTTATCCAAGTATTTAGCTTGAATTTATGCAAAAACAAAAGTTCATCGAATGGACGTATAAGCGCTGAGAAGAAGAACACAAGAAAGCTCGTAGACACTTTGCAAGTCACTCAAGCAGCAACCCAGCCGCGGCACTTGAAGTCATGCTAGAACTCACACTGCTGCATCTAGCGATCAAAGAGGTAGCGAAACATACCATGCTGCTAATGACAGCAGGGGGTTTCGGAAAAAGGAAGATAATGTCGTCTCTATAAATGAAGGCGCTAGAGGAAGACACATCACTGACCCTTTTTCCAAGGGACGGCGTTACAAAGAGGATTAACTTTACAAAGAAGTTCAGAGTTATTCTCGGCAGTAAGGCGGAGTGGTACGATTCCACGTTCGACTATTGTGATACACTGATGGCTCAAAAACACCGCAAACATCATTGGAGCAGGAATTGCGAGAACGCATAACAAACTATTCATATCAATAAGACGTTTTCCGAACATCTTTCAAGCAGAAGTTTTTGCTATAAGTTAGTGTGCAGAAATCAATCTCCCCCCAAACTATCGCAACCATGGTATTGCTATACATAGCGATAGTCAAGCGGCGCTAAAGGCGACCTCAGCGTATGACGTTAAATCACTTAAAGTGGAAGCGTGAATAGGAAGGCAGAACCGCATATCAATGTGCAGCCGGTTACACGTAATCCGGACGCCGGGGCATAAAGGGGTAGCCGGCAAGGAGCTGGCCGATGAGCTAGCCCGCTCTGAACAATCCAGGATCTATACATGGCATTGTAGGCTCAGAAAACAATTGTCCAACATGGGCACAGTCTCTTGCGCAAACTGCCGATTGTGCGGCATGGAACAGGAAACTCCAGAACATCTGATTCTGTATTTCCCAGCAATTTTCAGAAACAGGCTCAAGGCCTTAGGTTCCATATACGTGAACAGGGATCAAATCACCTCAGTCGCGCCCGCAGATTCCTGGCCTTGTTCAGACTGCTGTACCTCCGTGACCATAAGTGATATAGGGGAGGGCAGAATAGACCATAGGCCGTAGTGCGAAGCCTTAGATTTTCTATCGATCTATTTAATGAAATCAGGTGCCATATTATTTAAAATCAAGAGACATTGAAAGACGACTTTGCATCAAGAGCACGCTACAAAATGCATCTGTTTTTTCTTCGACTAATGATCAAAAATGGATCCATTGGGATACACGCAAAAATAATATGTAAAACCTGTTCAACCAGCAACTCAAGAGCCAGGTATGTATATCGGTGGTATGCGATGGCTACGTAAATAAAGAAAAAGAAGATCTTGCTGGCATCGTTGAAATATCAGAAGAATCAGTGAAAAGCATTTCGAAAGATCGTTTGTTTCCAAAATCACTCATTTCGAAAAACAGCGCCGCGTTGACGTTTCTAAAGGAATAATTTCCGACTACCAGGATGTCATGAGACGTGTTATTACTGGCGATGACTCTTGCATTCATGCTTACGACTCGGGAACAGAGATCTACGCTAATAAAAGAAGAATAAGATGTAAGCCAAAAACTTTTGTAAAGCTTACTAACTTCTGCAAATTAGTCTTGTGGATCCAATAAATCCTTCAAAATACGCATCCAAAGTACTTACGTCTTTTGGATGTATGCCCAGAATTGTTGAACAGTTTGGTATTTGCTACTGAAAATTCAAATTTCAAAGCAAGATTTCATTAAAAATATATATCGAAACTAAATACGTCCTATTGGATGTATGTGAAAATTTTAAGAAAAACTAACTTTACTGAAAATTATTTTCAAAGCTTTGAATTGTTGAACAGTTTGGTATTTGCTACTGAAAATTCAAATTTCGAAGCAAGATTTCATTAAAAATATACATCGAAACTAAATACGTTCATTGGATGTATGCGAAAATTTTAAGAAAAACTAACTTCACTGAAAATTATTTTCAAGGCTTTGAATTGTTGAACAGTTTGGTATTTGCTACTGAAAATTCAAACTTCAAAGCAAGATTTCATTAAAAATATTTATCGATACAAAATACGTCCATTGGATGTACATATGTAAAAAAT
Organism: Bactrocera tryoni; assembly: GCF_016617805.1. Taxonomy (NCBI): domain Eukaryota; kingdom Metazoa; phylum Arthropoda; class Insecta; order Diptera; family Tephritidae; genus Bactrocera; species Bactrocera tryoni. The sequence goes on along the minus strand of NC_052500.1, from coordinate 63,410,266 downwards.
TTAAGAAATACTAACTTTACTGAAAATTATTTTCAAGGCTTTGAATTGTTGAACAGTTTGGTATTTGCTACTGGAAATTCAAACTTCAAAGCAAGATTTCATTAAAAATATTTATCGATACTAAATACGTCCATTGGATGTATGTAAAAAATATAAGAAATATTAATTTTTCA